>NW_016690447.1:728212-746382 GCF_001604755.1 Lepidothrix coronata | reverse complement strand
ACTGGCTGCTGTCCCTGGTCCCCCCAGAGCAGAGCTCAGTGCCTGCCCCTCCTCTACCCCTCCTGAGGAATTTGTCCCCTCTGAGCTCTGCTGTGCTCCATCTCTTGCAGCACCTGGAAGTTCCATCCACTTATGGCTTTACCTGTTAAACTGCCTTTACCTCAACCCACGAGTTTCTTTATCTCAACCCACCAGTTTTCATACTTTTGCCCTTTTGCCTCACTCCATCCCTGTGGGAGGGAGGGAGCCAGGGAGTGTGTGGGGCTTGGCTGCTACTGGGGTTAAACCAGGACAGTGTGTCTGTGGGCAGGGTTTGGCCTCTCAGAGCTTCATATCAAACTGAGCAGCTTCATGGATGGCCTCAGCACACACTGGAGAAGACATGGTCAGCTCTCTGCCAGTCCAGGGTATCAATTTCCCTCCCACTGAGAGTCCTGCAGGCCTTGCAGGAGGTCCACAGGAACTCTCTTACTCTGAGCAGCACAGCAGCTCTTCCTGCAGGAATGAGAAGATACAAAATCCTTGGGTTTGCAGTCCTGGAGAATGGCAAAGTTCTGGATGAAGGGAAGGTGGGAAAACTCTCTGGTAAGAACTCTGTTTAATTGCCAGGCAGTGTCTCCAAGGTACAGCCCCAAAAATTAATGATGAAGAAGTTAGTTGTGGCTTAGCAAAAGCCATCTGCAAATATCTAAAGCAACGGAGAGAGCTGGTTTAAGCTGCCTATTTTAAAATGCCTCTAACCCATAAATGAGAGTCTGTGGACTGTCCCACTTAATGAGTACCTGGCTAGAAGAGGTCTGTTAGCTGGGGAAAGCTATCCTATTAAATTAAATCCCTCACAGTTTGAATTAAAACCTGCCAATTAGATGTGTAATGTACACTGGTCACTTCCCACGGCTTTGCAAAGTTGGGCACATTAAATTCTCCATGGATTTCACCATTCAGGAGGTTCAGTTGCATAAACAGAGCACGGTTGAATTAAACACAGAAAAGCAGAACCAGAATGTAGAGTAAGTGCATCGTGCTCCAGATAATCCATCCTACTGGATTAGTCCTTCTTAGGTATTTCTTGAATGTTTCTTTACCATGGGGGACCTTCTCACTCTCTACAACCACCTGACAGGAGGGGGGAGCCGGGGTGGGTCGGGCTCTGCTTCCCAGGAACAAGGGACAGGATGAGAGGAAATGGACTTAAATTGCACCAGCGGATGGTCAGGTTGGACATCAGGAGGAATTTCTCCCTAGAAAGGGTGGTCAGGCGCTGGCAGGGGCTGCCCAGGGAGGTTTGGAGTCCCCAGCCCTGGAGGTGTCCCAGGAAGGCCTGGCCGTGGCACTCAGTGCTCTGGGCTGGGGGACAAGGTGGGCATCGGGCACAGGGGGGACTCCATGGGCTGGGAGGGCTTTTCCAACCTCAGGGATTCTCTGTGTGATTCTGTGATCCTCAATGCTCTGTTTGTGGGATTTCCTGCCGTTCTGGAGAGTGTTACTATCATAAATTTCAGGCTGCCTCTCTTTCAAAACCTTTCCTCCTTTTTCCAGCACACCAGGGCCTCTCTCTGCTCACTGTTGCCCCTCAGACCTACAGGAAAGGAGAAGCTCAGCAACTCCCCAGGCACTCCCTGCTCTTTACAGAGCCACAGCCTGGGCTGTTCTCTTGCCAGCTGAACAAGAATGGGCTGTTGACAACAAAATTAATCGGATTGTTTTATTTATTATATACATCTCCCTGCATAATTCACCAGTTAGGCAGGCAGGGGAGTGGGGAGATATTTATAGATACTAGAAATGTCATCAGGGTGTTCATTCCTCATCCTTTGAAAATCGTCACAGGAGACTTGGCTGCAAAATGCTACAAGAGGATGGTGAATAATTTGGTGCTTTAGGGGGTGAAAAAAACATCTGACAGGTGTGAGACATTTCAGCCATATCTGCCCAAAGCAGGCCATTAAATCCAGCTGCCCAGGCTGGTCACTGGGAGCAGTGCATTGGCAAAGGTCACCATTGTCTTTCCCTGAGCTCTTGGAAGCAGTTGCCCACTTGGCATTGCCAGTGTGCACCTTCCTGCCCACCCTGCCCTGCCTGGAGTGGAGAGACTGGCCAGGGCCCCATCCCAGGAGCTGGCACAGCTGGTGCTGAGGGCTGAGCACTTTGGGTAACCTTGGGGCACATCTGAGGTTGGGCTGCAGCAGGGCAGGGGTTTGGGCAGTGCTGGGAGCTGTGCCAACAGGGTGGGCAATAGGGCAGGGGGTCAGGTGGGACCCCACCTGTGCTGCCTCCAACTCCGGGGTCCCCAGCACAGGAAACATGGATCTCTTGGAGCGAGGCCAGAGGATGGAGCAGCTCTGCTGGGAGGAAAGGCTGAGAGTGTGGGGATTGTTCAACCTGGAGGAGAAAAGCTCTGGGGTGACCTAATTAAGGCCAGTGCCCAACCACCCTCTGGGGGAAGAATTATTTCCTACAAAAATCCAGCCTAGCCTTCCCCTGCTGGAGAGCAGAGATTGGAGCTGCCCCTCCCTGCCCAGGGGATTCCAGACTGGCTCAGCCTTTCTGGATCTCCACGGGGTTGCTTTGGGCCTGACTCCTCAAAAGGTCTGTGGGCAACTAGTTAACTCCAGATTGGTGACATTTTCCAAAGAGATGAAAGTGAAAGAAGGAAAATTGTGCTCTTGGACACTTAATGTCAGGGAAAATTGACTGAACTCTCCTGGGATAGGAAAGTGTCTTTTCCACAGCCTGGGAGTGTTTTACCTGCTGCAAATTATAACTGACAGAAGAGCACAGTTCAAAGTAGAGTCTTCATAAATGCTTTGGAATGGTGTCCCATATTTGGGGGTTAAGCAGCTCCATTCTGCTGCAGCTGTTGCTCACAGAGCAAAGGAAAATGAGGAGTAGACATATAAAAGCAGAGCCTGGTTCATGGGCAGTAGATTGGGCCCACTGAAGCAAAGTAATTGCAGCTATAATTGGGCACTAGTGATGCCCAGGGATGCAAATTCTGCCTGTGTCACTGCTCAAGTATTTACAGTACAAAACTTGCTGCAATGTATCAGCTGGATGCGTTCACTTTATAAAGCAGCATTAATATATTTAATTAGCAATGGCTTATTAGACTCATGTCTGTTATTATGCATTGTTTTTTGAACGACTGTAATTGCCCAAACCAATCTACAAATGTATTTACCTTGTTAATGGCTGTGAACCTCATTTTAAAAGGTTTTGGACTGTGGAAGTTGTTCATGGAGTCATAAGCAGCTCTTGTAATTGGAGTGCTGGGGTGGCTGTTAGTGCAGAAGGGCGGTTTGAGGCTGTAAACACACTGTCTGAAGGGCTTGAAAGCCACTTACCTGTGTGCAAACTTTAGGATTCACTTTAAGTTCACTTTTACAACATTCATTTTGATTAAAAGCCGTGAGGCAAAACCCCGAGCCTCAATTCAGTGTCTTAGTTTAATGTTTCTGAGGGTCTGTCAGGAGCTGGGATAGTCCAGGGCCTGTAGCTCTTCCAGCTCCTGGGAAGGGCTCTTTCAGGTTCTCCAGGCTCACTGTTGAAAATGCTGCCTTGGAAAAATCAGAATATTTGTGGGATTGAGCTTTGATGAAAGCTACACAGGAAAAGCAGCTCATGTCCATGATGGGAGTTTTGTCCAGGTCAGCAACCCTGGAGACCTTGGAATTCAGGGCATTTGTATGATAATCACAGCATCATTTAGGTTGGAAAAGCCCTCCCAGCCCATGGATCCCCCCTGTGCCCGATGCCCACCTTGTCCCCCAGCCCAGAGCACTGAGTGCCACGGCCAGGCCTTCCTGGGACACCTCCAGGGCTGGGCACTCCAAACCTCCCTGGGCAGCCCCTGCCGATGTTTAACAACCCCTTCAGTAAATAAACGGTATCACATCCCTCTCTTAGGTGCAACAGGACACTGTGGAAACTGAGGCCCACAGGGCTGACAGCAGAGGGTCAGCAGAAGGCAGGTGAGATACAGAGGGGGGGATTTGCTGTGAGGGAGGAGATGAGTGTGCCTGGTTACATGTTCACTGTCACTATGGCTCTGAGGCTCAAAGGCAAAGGTGTGAGCTGCCAAAATATCAGTGGGGACTCAGACCCAGGGACTCAGGGCTGCCTGGACATGTGTCCCCACTGGGGACAGTGCCTGACAGGTCAACCCTAATCTTGGCCAGCAGCCCTGGGAGCCGATGGAGCAGCAGTGCTTTGCACTGGCAGAAGTACAGCCAGAAGCAGAGGGGGGATTTCCCCAAAACCTCTTCTCAGCTGGGGTTAACCCACCTGAGGAAGTTCTCATGGGCTCAAGAGTGCAGGGGGGGACCTGTCCCAGCCATGTCCCCCTCTCTGCTCCCCCCCAAATCCTGGAGAAACCAGGGCTGCCCTGGGGCAGTGGCTTGGGAGGTGCCAGGGGGAAGGATGGGCAGGAGATGCCTGGCCCATGGACTTCAAAGGAATGACTGGAGCTGCTGATGGAGCAACATCAATGCCCTGAGCTGCTCATTATTATAATTTCTGTCCCAGGGAATGGCTGGAGCTGTGTCAGGGCAGGCTCAGGTTGGATCTCAGCCAAAGGTTCTTCTCCCAGAGGCTGGTTGGGCACTGCCCAGGCTCCCCAGGGCAGTGGGCACAGCCCCAAGGCTGCCAGAGCTCCAGGAGGGTTTGGCTGATCCTCTGGGACACAGGGGGTGACTCTTGGGGCTGGGCCTGTGCAGGGCTGAGGGTTGGACTGTATGATCCTTGTGGGTCCCTTCCAGCTCAGCATATTCTGTGGTTCTGTGACTGCCCAGCACAGGCTGTGGCAACAACACCAACGTGCCAAAACCCCTCCTGTCCCATCCCAGGTGAAGCTGTCTGGGGCTGAGCTGCCCAGGCTCTCTGAATGCATCACAGCCTTTCACTCTTCCAGTCCTCCCCTGTGCCACCACCATCCCACCAGGAACACACCTGGCACCAGGTGTCTGAGCCACCCTCCCTGAGTGCCCCTGACTGGGCCAGCTCTGCAAGGGGCAGGGGGAGGTCCTAAAGAGGGAGATGTTTGCCATGCACAGCTCAGCTTGAGTTTTGGAGGAGCTGGGGACTCCTGAGGCTCAGGGCATTTATGTTGCCACGCACATTTTTTGGGAAAAACCAAGGGCATTGTCTCTGTGCCTCCTTTAACATCTCTGTGACCCTTCAACGTCACCCTTCTGTGACATTGCACAGGTTCATGATCAACAATGTGTGGTTGCTTTGAATCCATTCAAAGGTTTAGCTCACAGAATCATAGAATTATGCAGATTAAGCAGAATTTACATTTTTGAGTTAAAGAGCTGCTTGAAATTGTTGATAGAAAATGGCATTGGATTTTTTTACTGTTTCTGTTTCTTTGTTTTAAGCTGCAATTTCTTGAAAGTACAATCATCTTCCTTTAGCTGAAAAGTTGCAGGGCTACAGAAAAGTGAATATTTGTGGGGGAAAAGACTCAAAATGGTCAGTATTTGAAGCAGCCTGCAAAACTGGATAAAGAGTAGCAGTGAACTCCTCCATAGGGAGGTCAGAACACAGCTGGATTCAGGCACTGGATGTGCTCATATCAAAACAGGGCCCCAGAAAGAAGGAGAGGTGTGGACCATAGAAACAAATGAGATTTTTCATTATTTTTAGAATTACTGAGGTTAAAAAGACCTCCAAGATCATCAAGTCCAACCTTAGTCTGGTCCATGCTGGGACCACACTGAGAGCTTGAGATCTATCAATGATTCACCACTAAACGAGTTTATTGCTGGCAGTTTCCTTCCATTTGTTACCAAAATGGGAGAGTCCAGCACCCCTTTGCCACTGCTGCCCCCTAACCTCACACCCCTGGGAGATCCTCCCATCTAGGGAACATTTCCCACTGCGGGATGCACAAAGCACAGGGAGAGGAGAGGAGAGGAGCTGCCAGGAGATATGCTGGGGGCCACAAGCAGAGAGCTGAAAGCCTCCTGAGATCCAGTTCTCACTTCCCAGCACAGAAGACATCGCACAGGGAAGGAGGGAATGTGGATGTGGGACTGATTGCAGTGGAGAAAGATGCCAGACCTGAAAATTAATTATCTGTTCTTCAAAGTGACTAAGTTCTCCAAACTAATGAGAATTATGAATAGAAAATTGTGGAAGGGGAAACAAAAAATTCTTTAAAGAAAGATATTGGGAAGTAAAAAAGCCACAAGCAGAGAGGCAGCTCTGCCTAAAAGCATGGAGGGTGGATGGAGTTGGCAACTGCAGATAATGCTGAACACAGGAGAACTACAAAGGAGAAAAGAGAGTCTCCACAAAGCAGAACTGGAAGATGTGGGAAATTGCTCAGGAAAGCTGAAAACATTGGAAGAAAGGCTGTACCAGGCAAAATTACAATCAGTCATGGGATTCCTTCCCAGTGGGTCGGGTCCCATGTCCAAGAGTGGGGAAAACTCCTGGTGGGAATGCAGAAGGGCAGCAGTGAGTGAGGCAGGTGAAGTCTGTTGGGCTTTAATGGACTTCTGGAGCTTAATGGCTCTGCTCAGCTGTGACATGGGCTTGGCCCCTGGACTGCGTGGACACAAGTCCTCCAGGGGTGACTTGTCCCCAGGCTTTATCCAAACTGTGGCACTGGGTGTAATTTCTGGAATCAGATGTGGAAAAACATCCTGGCCCTGTGTCAAGGGATGACCAAGACAGATCCAAAGTACCTCCCTCTATCCACTCCTGTTTGTTTTGGAGGAAACCCCCAGGGAGCCCTGACATGTCCTCTGCTCAAATCCCTGCTTTGGACAGGTGGGCACCAGAGTCTGGTGGTCCTGATGCAAATTTTGCATGTTGGGAAACATTTTTCTGTGTTCCCTAAAGCAGGGAGTGAATCCCACCATCAGATGGAGCTGTGAATGTCTCCTGGGCTCAGTGACATGTCCATGGCTCCCCAAGGCAGCACAGCCCATTGCTCACCCAGTGCTGTTCACACCTGAATATCTGGGAATTTCCAAAGCTCCTCCATGAAAAGGCCACATGGGACAAGCAAATGAGATGAGGTGCTTAGGAGAGAACAGGAATGAAAGGCCACGTGGAATCCCTCTAAGGCTGCATTAAATGCCAGGCTTTGGGCCTTTAGAGGATGTGGGTCTTGTCAAGCAAACAAATGATGCAATTACAGGTTGGGCTGACAAAGGTAACTGCATAAACTGCAGAGACATAATGGGCTTAGTCCACAGGAGACATTTCAGTTAATAATGCATAATATGCCAATGAAATGTTCATTGGGGAATGCAGTGAGTGGGTGGGGGTGGCTGCTCCCCAGGGATCGGGAGGAAGCACTCAGCCAGGACCCTGCTGTGCTCTCGCAGGGGAAGGGGATCTGACCAGTGCTGGCAACACATCTGCCTGGTGGAGCTGGAAAAAGGTGTTCAGAGCACAGCAGTGACCTGGGAACAGCTCTTTTCCTGTTGGGGATTCCTGAGTGCTGGGCCCTGCTCCCAGGGCTGCCCCACAGTCCATGGAGTTCAGTCAACAGCCCAACTGCAGAGCTGAGAGCTGCTCATCCCTCAGTCACGGGGAGAGTGGAGCCATTGCCTTTGCTTCTGCTCCTCATCTTTGGAGATAAGTCATCTCAGGGCAATTTCCAGGGACAGCTCCGTCCCCCTCTGGCCTGGGTGTGCTTCACTCACTGTCCTCTGCTTAGCCCAAGGGATGAACTAACTCCTCAGGGAAGGTGTTTCCAAGGGTAACTGTAGAACCAGTCCTGGCTCTGTTCTGAGGTCACAGAGGATACAGCAGGGCCTGGTGTTCAGCCAGCCCAGGGGTTTGGTTCACCTGCCCACAGGTCTTTGATCCTCCCTTTGTTTGTACCATCCAGGCCACCTCCCTCCCCTGTGGCTCTCAGGAGTCATTTGTCCCCAGCTGGTTTGGTTCAGGGACATCTGGGCTGAGTCAGTGACAGCATCTGGTGCTGATCCAGGCCAGGTTGGTGGGACAGGATAAACAGGGACCTGGGCATGTGTCTGAGGACTCCTGGAGCCAAGTGTCGGGCTCCTGCACAGAGAGTGGGGACAGGAACGAGCGGCAAATTAATGAGACATTTGGTTGCCAGCTGGGATAGACTCGACTCCAGATGACCTCTGCATCTGGGAGCAGTGCCAGGCAGGAGAATGGGACAATTGGGATGAACTGATGCAGATAACAATAAAAAACCTCTATTAACACTGACAAAGGAGGAGAGTGAAGAAGTGCTTTGTCAGGAGCCACCTCTTCCCCTCAGCCTCCATGTGCACAGTGAATTGTCTGGTTTGATGTTAAGTCTGTGCCTAAAGAATAGTCTGAGATTGATGTGAGACACACCAAGAGAGCTTCCTCCTCACCATGGCCAACACTCCTCACCCACCTTTGCTTATGATGAGCTGATCACAGTACGACAAGTAGGGAGGGTTCCTCCAAACACTCCTTGAGGCCCCATCTCAAATCTGTGCTAAACCCTTGCAGCTCTCCATGGTGTTATACACAAGATGCATGCATAATAAATATTTATAATTATTTTAATAATGTATGGCTTCTAAGACATCATGGCAGCCAAAAGGGTTGTACTGGGAAATCAAGATGCATCCAATTCTTTGCTGGTAGCAGAGAACAGCCCGAGACAGTGCATTGCCCACACCCATCTTCAGACAAGCCAGCCAGAAATGCTTTTAGTCTTGCAAGAAAGTTGCTTTATTGGTTAAACCCGTAGCAGAAGAATGTGGATTTCAGAGAGGTGGATCAGCAAGACGTGAAGAAAAGGGCAGTCCACAGAGAGACCTTGCACAGACCCATCTGTACTGGAAGGAAGCAGAGTGTGTGTTGGCTGACAGACCCAGAGGAAGGTCCTGCTCAGCAGGAGAGCTTCTGGAGGTGCAGAGCTGCCAGGAAGGGGGTGAAGACCATGTGCAAAGCCCTAAGGAGGATTTTTGGTGCTTCCCCAGGTCATCGCCGCACAAACACTTGGTTATCCAATTCTTTTAGATTCCACAGAAGATTAACTCAACTTTTTGCCTCCACTTGCGAAGAGTGGCCAGGACAATGTGTGTTTGCATGAACAGACTCTTGGCACAGGTGGGGGGTCAGCTGGAGGTGAAACACAAACGTGTCTCTCTGTAAAGCCCGTGGGGGAGCTGAGGCTGCTGGTTCAAAATCATCCTGAGGTCTGGGTGGTGTCACAGACTGGAGTTTGGGCTGCTCCAGAGAGAATGTGGTGGGTGGAATCACACCAGACCAAGGACACATCTTATCCAAAAGTAATCCTTTAAATAATTGAGAGAGGGAAAGTTCATTAGTTCAGTGAGTGCTTATTCCTCTGTCATCTTTCTTGGTAAAGATCTGCACATTTTCCCCACGCTGAACATGCCTGGCTCCAGCTCCCAGACACTGACCCCGCTACCTCTCCCAGTCTATTGAGGAGCCTTTCAGAACTTGGTGTTTTTCCACATTAAGCTGCTCTGTGTTGTGAGCACATTGTCTTTCAAGTGTCTCCTCAATTAGCTAAACAGGTTGAGGTTTTAAATCCTTCACTTCAAAGTGTCCTCTCCTACCCTCAAATCATTTTTATGGCTCTTTTTTGCACTCTCTCACTTTTTATCATCCCTCTAATGCATGTGCTGGTCTCAGCCAGTCATCCCCAGGGGCTGGAGTCACCTCCCTGCCCTGGGCCCTCTCTGCTCTTGGAACATCTCAGAGCAGTGTTGGCTTTGCTGCTGCTGAGTCACATTGAGTTCCTGTGTTCCTCTGACCCCTAAATCCAGGGCAGTGTTGGCACTTTTGGGATCAGCTTTGGGCACGGCTGCGTCAGCTGCAAAGCCAGACCTCTGCCAGAGCACCAGGGAGCAGAACTGAGACAGAAAAATATGTATGAGATGGAGATTGATCTTTCCTGTGTTCATCACCTTAAAAACAGTTGCTCTGGGTTTGCTCCAGGGTGCTGTTACCCCTCTGGCAGAGCAGAGTGTCCAACAGCTCCCCCGTGGCTGGCCCTGCCAGTCCTGAGCGTGGGGCAGAGCACTCGCCATGCCCACACCTCCCTCCAGTGTCCTGCCTTCTGCAGGAGGACACAAACCCCAACAGCCCCAGCACAGTCACAGCCCTGCAGTGCCCAGTCACCCCCTGCTCCCAGCAGGGCTCTGCTCACCCCGAGTGGAGCTGTGCTGCAGGGGCAGGAGCCAGAGAGAGGACACAGGACAGGGGGGACAATCCTGCCCTCACCTATTTTTTCCAGATTCTTTCCCCCATCCTCTGGGGGAAGAACCTTTGGCTGAGATACAACCTGACTCTGCCCTGACACAGCTCCAGCCATTCCCTGGCTGCTGTCCCTGGTCCCCCCAGAGCAGAGCTCAGTCCCTGCCCCTCCTCTGCCCCTGCCCAGGAAGGTAGAACTGCACTGAGGTCTCCCCTCAGTCTCCTCTGCTCCAGCTGAACACACCAAGGAGAGCAGAGTGGGAGGGTTACAGGTTGGGAGAAGGAAAGAAGGTGCCTTTTCCATGGTTTTATCCCACCTTGGTTATCACTGTGCCCTTCAGCAGTCCCAGCTGATCCTGCAGCACATCTGCCCTACTGCTTTCCTGCAGGATTTGTGCACACACACATGGACATGCCACTGACTCTTCCCAAAGCTGCATAGCAGGGCTCTTAGTAGGTTTGCTTGGCAGGAATCAAGGAAGACCAAATGCTCTAAAGACACATTCAACTAAAGTGAAGGCACTGGATCTACACTCTCTCTGTACTGCCAGGTGAGGGGATGTGCTGGGAAGTCATGTCCTCAAACAACTCCTCCAAACACGTGGGTGCTGAGCTCCCATGATCACAGACCTGGAGAGCTTTCAGTTCCTTTGGGGGAACAGCCCAGCTCCCTGTGTGCTGCCCTGAGGTGGGAGTTACCAGTCTGCTCAGCTGTGGTGCTGTTGTAGAGCCTGTCAGCTGCACTCTGTGTGCCCTTGAGGTGACACCACATCTCCTGGGCCATCCTCAGCACTGGGTCCCACCTCCCTACACGCACACCAACTCGGAGGAGTTTGTGTTTTGCAACCTGTCAGTGATGTCCCTCCAGGGCTTTCCACACAGAATCCCAGAATTATTAAGATTGGAAAAGCCCTCCCGGTCCATGGATCCCCCCTGGGCCTGATCCCCACCTTGTCCCCCAGCCCAGAGCACTGAGTGCCACGGTCAGGCCTTCCTGGGACACCTCCAGGGATGGGGACTCCAAACTTCCCTGGGCAGCCCCTGCCAAGGCCTGACCACCTTTGCAGGAAGAAATTCCTCCTGATGTCCCACCTGAACCTCCCCTGAGGCCTGTTTCCTTTTGTCCTGTCACTGGTTGCCCAGGATGAGAAACTTCGTTTTCTGGAGAGCTTCAGAACAGCTGGGCTTTGGAGTGCTCCTGGAAATCTGAGTCACAGCCCGGGACAAATCAGCCAAGATAAAAAACCTGTCTCCTTCACTGCAGTTGGGGAAAACCTGCTGTACCTGATCCAGCTGTGCCCAGGTGGTCTGGGCTTAGGAAGGTGTTCATCACAGCCTGAGCTTCCACATGGTGTTAGGACCATACCCACAACCATCACCATTCTGTGCCAAAATCCTTCATCCTTTGTTTAGGGCTACTCTGTTCAACACAGCCCTTCTGTGAGAGCAATGCCTACCCGGAGATCCAATTATCTGGACCACATGTGTGGCTGATGGGAAGATGTGTCCATCATGTCCTGGAGAGCAGGGCAGGCGGGTCAGGCTGGGGACACGTGTGGAAGTGGTGGCTGTGTGTTGTGGCCATGTAGTGTTTTGTTCACTACAACCCAAAAAGGTGGTTTTGGCTTTTGGGACAATGAGGAATTGTCTGGTGTTACATTGAGAACCTTTGAATTCCAACCCAGAAAGCCTCTGAATTGCAGTGCTCCAGAGCCCAGACAGTGACTAATGGGCTCTTCAACAGGTGCTAATTTGAATTTACCTAGGGAAAAATACGTGAAGTGGAAGGCAATTAATCAGATAATCCAACATTTGACTAAATCCCTTCCTTGAACTCTTTGATCCGTCCAATTACCAGCTACCAGGCTGCCTTGGAAAAATACCTTCAAACCTAACAGGGACGGGTGAAAATCAGGAATTAGCACCCCCAGTGCTCACAGCTGGGCCAATAAGGGGGGCAGCAGGTCTGTCACACCCTGACCTGGCTGGGGGAGGAGGAGGAATTGCTGCTCCTGAAGGCCACTCAGCAGTGCCATGTCCCAGCCAGCTCCAGGGGACACCCAGATCTCCACAAAAATGGTCCTTCAGTGTGAGGATTCCCTACACACACATGCAATGAGTAAATCCGAGTGTACTATATTGTGAGTGAATTTATTAGAATCATGGAATCATGGGTTGGTTTGGGTTGAAATGGACCTTAAAGTTCATCTTGTTCCACCTCAGAATAGCAACCTGTCCTTGGACAATTCCTGGCAAAGTGACAGAGGGGCCCAGGAGCAGGGACATGGGTGAAGGCCACTCCCAGCTTATGCTGTCCCAGTAGGAAGCAAAAATGAGCCATTTATGTGACTTTACAAAGCTGTACCTTACAAAGTCAGGGCATCCCTGAGCGCTTACAAATGGTTGGAGTGAATGAGCAGAGGCCCTGCAGTCAGAGCTCTCTGGGGACAGAGCCAGGCCATATGTGGCCAGCACCCTGCAGGGCTCCTGGACAAGCTGTCCAGCCAAAGAGCTCTGTCTCTAGAGCCAAATTTGAAGCCTGTGCCCCTCTGCCAGCAGACGCCTGAAACACTTGGCCTCCTTTCTCTGGTTCAGTCTACATTGCATCATCACTGACAGGCAAATCATAGAACCAGAGAGTGGTTTGGGTTGGAAGGGACCTTAAAGCTCATCCTGTTCCATCCCCTGCCATGGGCAGGGACACCTTCCACGGTCCTGGGTTGCTCCAAGCCCCGTCCAACCTGGCCTCGAAATATCTCCAATTGTCTTCCTTGGGTTAGAAGTTGTTCCCTGCTGGTGTGAGAGAAGAGAAGGTGCAGGAGAGGGCTGCTCCAGGGGGCTGGCCTTGAATACCAAGCAGCAAAATCATTTGACTATCAAAGATAATCCTGGAGTCTCTGGGTAGGAGTCCTGGGATGGGACTCACTGCACAGACTGAAGGGACAGGACACTGTGAGAGGCAGGGCTGTGTTTTCAGTAAATCAACACTGCCCCCAAACTGTAGGGGAGGTTTAGGTTGGATCTCAGGCAAAGGTTCTTCCCCCAGAGGCTGGTTGGGCACTGCCCAGGCTCCCCAGGGCAGTGGGCACAGCCCCAAGGCTGCCAGAGCTCCAGGAGGGTTTGGCTGATCCTCTGGGGCACAGGGGGTGACTCTTGGGGCTGGGCCTGTGCAGGGCTGAGGGTTGGACTGGATGATCCTTGTGGGTCCCTTCCAGCTCAGCATGTCCTGGGATTCTGGGATTCTGTGTCCAGCCTCTGCTTTGCAATGGCTGCAGCAGCACCATGCCCTGGGAGCAGAGATTGGAAACTGCCAGTCCCACAAGCAGTTGAACTCAGCTAGATCCTAAGATATTTTGGTTCCTCTCCCTTGTTATAGGTAAATAAACCAGATTGAAATATAGCAGCAAAATTTATTGTAAGATTTATATAAAGTGCAAATAAACAAAACTGGGCGGCCTGGGGAGACCCTCGCTCCACCAACAGCCTGCAAGAGCAATAGGTATGAACAGTAACTTTTATACTCTTATCAATTCCCCTCCCATAGTCACTTGTCAGCTCTTCATTGGGCTTGAGTTCGCAGACTTGGTTCTGGTTGGTCTTTTTGCAGGTCCATTTCAGCTGCCAGGTACTTTAAATTGATAGCTTTAATTAGCTCTGAGTCCTTGAGGCCTGGTGTGTGGGACTGCTCTCCAGATGTCCGTTCTGGCCCTTCTTTATCATCCTTGTTCTTGACCTCCTGATCCTTGTTCTCTTCTTCTTCATCTAATGAGTACACATAGACAATATGCTTTTAGAAAAACAGGATATAGCATACGTGTTCAACAAAGCATAATACTTTATCTTTGCCAGCTAGAGAACTACCAGCTGCAGAACAGCCAACTTATAATAGTAACATGGCAGTTAACTATTCTGCAACCCACAGCTCCCCAGCCTTAGCGAAGCATTAACTACAATATTATATAATAAGCACATAGGATTTGATGAGCAAATAATTTTACTATTGCTTATTTATTACACCCTCTTCATCCAAAGCACAAATGTGCTCTTTTCCTACCAACAAACTTGCACATAAAGGTGGCACCAAGTGGTTTGTGCTCTGTGGAAACCAGTCCAGCCTGGAGGGACAGAGGGAGCGTAGTGGGTGACCTCTCTGCAGTAAACTGATGTAAACAGCCTGAGGGGTCTGAGTTAGTGGAGGAGATTAAACCAAAACCCAAGCCAGATTCCCCTGGTGGTAAAGCTTTTCCAGCATGGTTGGCTGATTCTCTATATTTTTAAAGCCAGCTCTGCATGTCCCCAGGCCAAGCTGTCTAAACATGGGCAGATCAGAGCGACCACCTCATCCTCATCCCCATCCACCATTCCCAGGCAGTCCTCTTTTACCACTCACTCCTTGGAGACTCCAGTAAAAGCAGCTCTTGAAGCCCATAGAGGGGATGTTTCTGTGCAAACACAGCCACTGAGAAAGGCTGGCAAATGCCTCTTTATTTCCCTCTCAGCAGGCAGCTCAATTTGTCTCTAATGAGCACGAACACACTCTCCTGCCATCACTCACTGCAATTACTCTGGACTCCCTGGCTGCACACAGAGAGCTGGGATATCCAGGGAACAGCTGGGATATCCAGGGAACAGCCTGTGCCACAGCAGACCCTCAGTGGCAGCTCCTGATGGACACTGTGACCAGGCCATGCTGCATAAAGGGGTCAGTCAATGGCTGAATGTGACACAGCAACCAGGACATGGTGTGGGGACATTGAATATTGGGGCAGTTTGGGGCACCACAATATAAGGAGAATTTGAAGCCATTAGAGAGTGTCCAAAGGAGGCAACAAGGATGGGGAAGGGCCTTGATTTGAAGGCGTGTGAGGACACTGAGGGCACTTGGTGTGTTCAGCTGGAGGAGACTGAGGGGAGACCTCAGTGCAGTTCCACCTTCCTGGGCAGGGGCAGAGGAGGGGCAGGGACTGAGCTCTGCTCTGGGGGGATCAGGGACAGCAGCCAGGGAAGGGCTGGAGCTGTGTCAGGGCAGGCTCAGGTTGGATCTCAGCCAAAGGTTCTTCCCCCAGAGGCTGGTTGGGCACTGCCCAGGCTCCCCAGGGCAGTGGGCACAGCCCCAAGGCTGCCAGAGCTGCAGGAGGGTTTGGCTGATCCTCTGGGGCACAGGGGGTGACTCTTGGGGATGGGCCTGTGTAGGGCTGAGGGTTGGACTGGATGATCCTTGTGGGTCCCTTCCAGCTCAGCACATTCTGGGATTCTCTGATTCTGTGACTTCAAGTTTCTCTCCTCAGGGGAATGAGTTCCCCTTCAGCTTGAAGCACCAGTGGCAGGATTTGGCTGCTGCAGCTTCACTGATGGGTGAGCACAGGTTGCCACAGGGTGGAGAGACAAGCCAGGGCCCTGAACTGGCAGCTCTTTCCTTCATGGAGCCTACACAGATGGGCAGTAGGTTTCAGGGTGCAGCTCAGCCCCATGTTTTCTGTGGCAGAAAAAAATCACTGGCCCCGGATGCTGGTGGACAGGCATCTGTCCCTCTTTGCTTAAGATTTCCATCAGCTTTAGGACAATCCCTGCAGGGACACTGCCTAGAGGTTCCTGGAGAATTGATAATGAGTGTTTGAGGAGCTTTTGCTGGGCATTCTGCAAATCCAGGACAGCATCCAATCATTGACCCCACGGACACAGCCTTGGGATGAGTGTGGGCTGAGCTGAGCAGGCTTTTGGCCACTCACACAGTCAGAGAAATGCTCAGAGACAACACTTGGTGCAGTTCAGAGGTGTTCACACTTGGATCTTCAGATGGTCTTAAAGTCAGTTCCACTCAAGTAAAAATAATATTTGTTGGTCTAAAACCTTCTCAAAGTATAAAAATCAACACTTGTAAATAAGAAAACAGCTGGAGTTCTCACCCAGCCTGCTCTAATCCCATCTCACAAATAAGGGATATAAAGTTTCATGCATCCTTTTCACAGGCCAGGCAAGGGTCTACACTGACAATCCCTGTTCTCTGTCATCCTGCTGCTTGAACTATTTTCTCTGCCTCTCTCTACACACCAAAAAAGGCACAGTTATACCTTGGTGATAACTGCATTTCTCTTTTCCTGAAGTGCTTGGTTTTGCTGAATAGATGAATGAACTGCAGGAGTGAATTTGCCTCCAGCCCTGACCTGAGCACGACACAACAGGCTAACCCAGCCCTCCTGCCTGAGATCCTGCCTGTTAGAGAACTGCATCAGGGATCCAAAGAATCCTAAGTTAATATTTATAATGGGCTTCAAAGGAGGTGGAGCAGAGCAGCCCCATATCAAAGGTGGCTTGTTTTACTAGAAGGCTCCTTGCAGAAGATCCTATAATTGAGGCCACAGTAATTGGAACAGAGTAATAATTTCTTGGTAGGATGGTGACTGAGTGAGCAGTGTGGGGCTTTTGTTACTAATTAGATTCTGGTCTACAGAGTGATATCCCAGAATTTCAAAGTCCCTCAGTTTGTCTGTGTGCTTGTTTTGCCTGTGTTGTGCTCTGGTGTTGCCATGGCAGGCAGGATTTGGGTGGTGTGTGACAGCATGTCCTACATGGAGAGACTCTTTCCACATGGTTATACCCAAACCTTACTTAGGGTGACATTTTTCAGGAAAGATTCTGCATTAAACTGAAAAACAGGGAGGTGACATGAGAAAAATAGGGGAGGATTGAGAGTAAGGATGGGATTGCATTTAAGGAGGATTTATTAAAAAGAATGAAACTGATGTGATCCCCTGTGATTACACAGAGCTCCAAAACATTTAGGGAATACCAAAAAGAATCCCAGAATTGCACAAGATGCTGAGCTGGAAGGGACCCACAAGGATCATCCAGTTTACTCTTGGCCCTGCACACAAGAGTCACCCCCTGTGCCCCAGAGGATCATCCAAACCCTCCTGGAGCTCTGGCAGCCTTGGGGCTGTGCCCACTGCCCTGGGGAGCCCGTTGCAGCAGTCTGAGGATCCATTCCATGAGTGCAGATCCCATTTGCTGTGGCCCCATCTCCTCACTGCACAAACAGACCTTCCCTGGGCTGGAGGGACACTGTTGGCTGTAGAGCCCTGCCTCAAATCCAGGAGCAGTTTTGGGCGTGGAAAAGGGAAGAGCTGCTGGCTGGTGTTGGATTATGGGCACGATGCTGCCTGGGAGCTCAGCTCTGTGCTCAGACTTGCTGATCCTGGGCCTCATTTCCTGGATAAGGTGGCACCTGATCTGCAGGAATACTCCAAATCCAGATCTGCAGCTGAGGCTTTTCCTTTAAGCCCAAAGGTGCTGTATGATAGTAAATCATCTAAAAATCTGTTCCTTTTGTAGACTCAGCCCTCACTCTTACCTTCCGAGGCCACAGTTCTATGTCTGAACAATGAGGATGACACCAGCCCTTCATCTGAGTGTCTGGAGATAAACTTGGCTCCCCACAGCCTCATCTGTACTGGTGATGAATGCCATGGGAAAGGCTTCTGGAAGTGAGTCATCCCTGAAATGTGGACGGTTGAAAAGGCATCCTCTCTCAGGGCCAGGGCTGGGAATTTGTCTCTCATCTGCTGTGAATGCCAGGCTGGTCAGTAAGAAGGACAATAATGGATGGTGTTGCTCCATCAGAGAGCACTGAACCTGTTCAGGACAGACAGTGACACTGAACCTGCAGAAGATAGAGGGGAACAAGGGGTTTATTTCCCAGGACTTCAGAGACAGAAAATCAGCCCAGAGACCTCTACCCAGAAGGCACAAGCTTCCACTATTTTAGATAAAAATGGTCACCATCATCATTATTAGGTTACAAGATGTGCCTCTGCCCATGGACACAACAGGGCACCCAGAGGGTGAGAGGAACAGTCCAGGCACCAGGATCACAAGGGATTGTAGCCAATAGTGGTGCTGGTGACAGGGGCTGGACATGAGCCCAGGTGAGCCCAGGGGGCAAGAGGCCAATGGCCCCTGGGCTGTGCCAGCCATGG
>NW_016690447.1:671255-727862 GCF_001604755.1 Lepidothrix coronata | reverse complement strand
GATGAAAGGAAATGGCCTCAATTTGCATTAGCCAAGGTTTAGGTTGGATATTAGGAAAAAATTCTTTATGTAAAGGCTGATCAAGCCCTAGCACAGCTGCCCAGTGGAGGGGTAGAGTCCCCATCCCTGGAGGGAGTTAAAAGCAGTGTGGATGTGGCACCTGGGGACATGAGTCAGTGGTGGCCTTGGCAGTGCTGAGGGAATGGTTGGACTTGATGATCTCAGGGGCTTTTTCCAACCTGAACAATTCTATAATTCTGTGACTGTGTCTTGTATGGGAGACACTCAGCTTCCCTGGTGGAAGGTTTGTCAGTGCCCAGCTGCCAGCCTTGTGTGCTGTGAGAGTGTCTGAGTCCCACAGTGACACCCCTCCTGCTGCCCCAGAAAGCTTTGTGCACCAGAGTAGCCCCCTTCTTGTTAAAGGTCAGTCATGAGGCAGAAAAAACTGAATGCTGGATTTAATTAGTCCAAGAAGACCACATGACTGAGCCTGTGATCCAGGTATGCTCAGTGCACAGGACCAGGGGCCAGCACAGGAGCAGCAGGTTGGTTGGTAGGGTCAAAGAGACTTTAAAGTGTTTTTAGGTGCTTGTGTGGTGAGACACAACCCTCAGTGTCCTGGAAACGTGCCCCAGTTCTTCTTCTGCCATTTCCCACTGTGCCTTGGAATAGAAACCTGTGTGTGATATTTGGGTGTCCTTGGAGGACTCTCCAAATGAAGCAGTGCTGGGTGTCACCTCCTGGCAGAGCAGCCTGCACACCCCCTCCTGCCTGCCCAGCAGGGCCAGGGTTGCCAATCCCAGAGGTCTGGCTGAGCCAAGGGCTCCCCTGGGCTCCATCACTGCTTGTCGTGGCAGGAGCAGTGGTGACCAAAGGGGGCCGCACAACTGTTCTCACAACTCATGTCCCAGCTCACAGCAGGGGGGGTGAAGTCATGGGTGAGAGGCAACCCAAGGCCCAGCGTGTCCAGGGCAGCTGGAGTAGGAGAATACTCCTTGCTGGGGAAACCTCTGGGATCTGGGTGACTGGGTGATCCATCCATCCAGCTGGAGAGAAAGTGCAGGCCTGGGAGACTGCTGGGGGAAGCTTGAACAGTGCAGTGTCATTCACCTTTTAAATATGTCAGAATTAGGTGCCTCAACTGAGAAAAAATATCCCTCTCTGGGTCTCCCCAGAGGACAATTGGTCTTAGACACCTGGCACAGCTGCAGCAAGATATTGGACTGTCAGCTCTGGAAACAGGGACAGAGGAATCCCGGCCCAGAAGGGCTCAGGCAGCTCCTGAGCTTTACTACAGCCAAGCAGAATTTTGATCACTGCAGGCACTGCCATATAACCCTCCAGAATCACTGGACAGGGCCAGCTCCCAAGGAGCTCTTAGGCAGCAGTGGGACACTAAATTATCTGAACGACACTAAGGCAGCCCTGAGTTGACTTCTGACCTGATGTAGTCTTGTGTCAAGTAAGAAGAGGCAACAAGATGAGCAGCAAAACCTTTCTGGCTGGTTTTGGGTGGTGAAATGGGCACATGCTGCAGGTGACCTGTGAGATCTGTCCTCTCCCCTGCCCTGGATGCCCCTGTGCCACAGCACCCTGGGAGTACCTGCAAAGCTGGAGTTCACTGTGCTCTTGGCAGAGGCTGAGCTTTGTGGGCAGCCCAAAGTTCAAACTGGAATAAATAAAAAGTGCTTCCCAAACCTAGAGGCAGAAAAGAAGAGCTGTTACCTGGCATTTCAACAAGGAGGGAAATAGGAAACTGCATCTTATTCCCAGTCTGCTCCTGACTCACTCTGTGAGTGGGGTGAGTCACTTCCAAAAGTCTCTCCTTCCAAAGTCCTCCCTGCTCTGCAGGGAATGGTGATGCTCCTGGAAGCTCTTCCAAGCTCCATTCATTATCAAATGCCTTTAAGTGTGTTACAGTCTGAGAGGAAATGCCTTGTGGACACAGATCTCTGCTCTGTGGGCAAAAAACATTCCCAGGTTTGAAGG
Organism: Lepidothrix coronata; assembly: GCF_001604755.1. NCBI lineage: Eukaryota > Metazoa > Chordata > Aves > Passeriformes > Pipridae > Lepidothrix > Lepidothrix coronata. Next base: position 725,873 of record NW_016690447.1, on the reverse strand, counting down.
GAACTTCAACCCACAGAAGGACTCACTGAGCTGTAGGTTTTGACTGTGAAAATAGCTGAGAGAAAGGTGGTTTCCAGTTTAGAGAATTACTGTGGCAATAAGACAGTATTGGCAGCCATCCAGCATTTATTGCAGTGGGAAATAACCCCCATTTCGTGTCTTCTTGATATTTGTTCTGGGGACACTCACCTGGCTTCATCTCTCAGCAGTTACTCCTTCTGAGCCTGGATTAAAGAGTTTTTTAACACCCCACACTTTTCACCCCCTAAAAGTGCTTATACCTGGTGACCACATCACCTCAGAGCCTCTCATTTCAAGCTGAAATGCTGAGCTCTGTAAAAATGTCACTGAAAAACATTTCCCCAACTCAGTTTGGAGTTGGGCTGCTTCTCCACCAGGACATCCACAGCCACCCCAGCAGCCCTGCTCCAGGTCCTGCAGGTCTGGTAGAACTTGTGGCATTAGGGCACCTTCTGTTCAAAGGCCCCAGCCCACCCTTGACTCAGAATTTCCCTCTTTTATTGCTTTTTACATCCCAAACCCTCTGTGTTCTGAAACTTTTAGCAGTGACAATTTCATCCTTATTTCTGGATCACTGAGCTCAGTGTTCTAAAGTGCGTGGCCTTGTCCTAAGTTCTGCCAAATATCACTTGCAGTGGCTCTTGAGAGGGTAAAACCCACCCTGAGCCCTGCCAGTTCCCCTCTGCTGCAGCCCTTCAACACCAGCTCTCTCAAGGACGTGGAGTGACACAAATCCCCCTCAGATTATCCAGCAGCACATGATCTAGTGCTGTAGAAAAGGCAAAACACATTGCACATACCCATCATCCTGCAGCCCAAATTGTAAGAACGTTAGAGAATTGATTTGGGGTTGTTTGACAACATCTGCTTTTTTTAAACCCCTGCTGAAAGGTGTTAATTATCTTGTAGTCCTCTAATTCTTCACCATTTTCCAATGTCTTTCCAAGGCAGCTGGGAGCAGTGCTAATGCTTGGGTTTAGGAAACATTCCTATGTGTTTTGCTGAAGCCCAGGAAGCGTGGGAGAGCTGCTGGGAAGATGTGATTGATGGAGTTTTGACTTCTGTCATTGACTTCGACAGCATCCTTGGGACCTCCCAGCAGTTTTACTGGATTTGGCCTTTCCAGGAGTGAACACAATCCTCTCTATTTTCACATGTGAGGATCCTGAGCCTTCCCGGCAGGAGGAATTGCTGCTTTTCTAATGGAATGTTTTGGCCCTGTGCAGCTCTGGCTCTGTGCCGGCACTGGTGTGACCAGGGACAGGAGGACCCTGCTGTGGGAGGTGACACCAGGACTCTGCTCTGGGACCTGTGGCTGAGCTGTGTCCACCAAGGAGAAGTGGGTGACAAAATCCAGCCTCAGTGTTCCTCAGGTGACCCCCCCCACACACACCACCATTCCCATCCTTCAGTCCTTCCACAGGAAGGTCTTTCCTCTGCAGAGCCCCTGCCCAGAGCTGGCCTTGCCCTTTCTGTGCTCTGTTCCCCCAGTCAGGGGATCCACTGGGACCTGCTCAGCCTGCCCTGGTCCCCCCAGGGGTGAGGTGGGATCTTCCCCAGGCAGTGTGGGGATGAACTGGGCCTGGCTCCAGCTCAGCCTGGGAAACCCCAGCTGCACCAGCCAGGGACAGGCACTGGGGGTGACACACTGTGCTGGGGTGGGCCAGGGGCTCATCCTCTTCTGTGACATCCACCAAAGTGTCCCTCCAGTCATGCAAGGGAGTCATACCCTGCCTGGAGGGAGCTCCTCAGGGGGCCAGGGGGCCCAGGCCACCTGGGCCACCTTGGGCCACCAGCAGAGAAGCTGCAGAGCTCACTTAGTGGGGCCAGTGGGGATGGCTTGAGTGAAGGCTGGTCACCAAAGTGTGAGCTTTGCACTTAAGTACTGAAATCAATTATTACAGGGATTGGAAACAGTGGGATTCACTGTCTTTTGAGGTAAGAATTGGTCCCAGCCTCATCTCAGTCATCACTGACTCTCAACACCACAAATTCTGCTGTTCTCCTCAGTGCCTTTTATGGGAAGTGGAGAAATCAGCTAATTCCCCATTGCTCCATCCTGATTTATTAGTGCCACAAAGACTTGGGTAATTATGAATAGAACTGCCAGGCAAAATGAAACTTCTCCCTTAAAAATGCATTTTAATTAACTCTGCTGGGTTCATGTGTTTCTCAGGCAGTGCTGGTTGTGTCTCACTGATTGAGCTCTGCTCACACAGACACAGGAGACCACAAGCTTGGCCAAAGGGCTAGAGAAGGGCCTTGTCTTCCCACTGGACCTCCTCTGGAAGATGATTGTGGGGTATTCCTCCTCAAAGCTTCTTTAGTCCACTAAAGCTGAGCAGCAAAGCAACAGAAAGATAGAGAATAACAGAGTGGGTTGGGTTGGAAGGGACCTTACACATCATCTTATTCCACCCCCCTACCATGGGCAGGGACACCTTCCACTAGCCCAGGTGGCTCCAAGCCCCGTCCAACCTGGCCTTGGACACTTGCAGGGATGGGGCAGCCACAGCTTCTCTGGGCAACCTGTGCCAGGGCCTCCCCACCCTCACAGGGGAGAATTTCTTCCCAATATCCTGTCTAACCCTGCCCTCTGTGAGTTTGAAGCCATTCCTCTTGTCCTGTCCCTCCAGGCCCTTGTAAATAGTCTCTCCCATCTTTCTTGTCATCTCCCTTCAGGTATTGGATATCAGGTCATCCCAGAGTCTTTTCCAGTAAACAATCCCATTATCCCTGAGCAAAGAGCAGAGCCTGGGGCTTGGTAGGTGAGTGGTGGAGAAGTGAGGACCTCTGCACCACACCAAGGCAGCAGTGGAAAGGACTTGTGGTGTGTCAGCCCTGGGATGACATGGCAGCAGAATTCCTCTGAACCTCAGTGCCAGAGCTGCCAGGTGGCAGAGAAGGGACAGGGGCAGAGATGTGGCACAGCTGGGTGAGAAGAGCTTCTCCCAAAGTCCTGCAGGGCAAGGATGGGCTGTGAGGGAAGCAGTGCCCTCCCTGCACCCCAGAGCTGTGCTGGGAAAGGGCACTGATGTCTCAACAGTTTTATTTCCAGCAATCCTTCCCAATTCCCAACTCTCCCATTTTTCCATGTAAGCAAATCCTCACGATGCTGAAGGCAAATGAATGTGAAAAGGGAAATACGAAATTTTACTCTTCCTTCACAAAAGGCAAGAGAAAATCCCCACCACGTTTCCCAGCCCGCCAGAATAGGAAGGAATCCCTAATTCAGAGCTGGGAGAAATGAAAATACAGTCTGACCCTCTGGTAGCACGGGGGGCTGTTCAGTCAGACACACAAATGTCTCCTCAGCACATTTCACATCTTGGAAGAAAGATGGGGAAACTCCTGTGTGTTCAAAAGCAAAGCAAAGCCCATGTCGAAGCCTCCAGACATTCCAGAAGTCCCAACTTTGCAATTTAAGGCAAAGATGGAGAGAATATCACAGCTCATGGATGCAAACTTAGAGAAGGGCAACTTTAAAATAAAATCTTTAAGGCTTGCAAGACAGAATTTTACAGCAAATGGTAATGTCTTGTTTCTTCCCTGCTTCTTTTTCTGGTTTGATGATTAAATGCAGTAAATAAATACATAAAAAGAATGACTCCTGCAGACCTTGCAGCATTCATTTTAATAGATGCTATTTAACTACACACAGAATCACAGATATCTACCTTTCAAACGCTGGTTACAAATATTGGGAAGGCAGCCAAGAAAATGGCTTTTATTTCCCCCCAATAGATATCAAAAAGAAACAACTTCTATGTTGAAATTGCCTTTATTTTTTAATCCATAAATATTTGTTACTGACAAAAGTGGAAAAATCCTTAAGACTCTAAATTTTACTAAACTGATAATATTTTTGTTTACAGTACATACAGAATGTGCTTTTACAGGTAAGTATAACAACAAGAATAATACAGAGAAAAACAGTCAAATACTGCTCATCTTGAAGCTTGTTTAATGGTTAACCAAGAGTCTGTGCAAATTACAGATACAAATGTACTTCCTCTTCAGTACTACTGTATAATAAACATGGAATCCATAAACTGGGCTAAAGCACAAAAATATCCACTTAATCCCTCTTAGGAAATATTGTCCCCCGAAACTAAAAATATTACAGTAAGAAGTGTCTTTCTCAGAGCCAAGAAATTCTTGCTACAAAAATGTCTGAGGGGGTCGCAGGGGGGCACAGGGGGCAGAGGGTCGGGGGGGCAATGGGATGGAGACCGCCCGGACATCGTGTGGCCATGGAGACAGGGGGTGCTGAGGGCACAGAACTCGTTCACATCGACACCACCACGCCCCAAAGGGACCCTGCAGCTCTCCCCTCACCCCTGGGCTGCCACAGGGGCTTTCTCAGCTGGGTTTTGGTGAGGGCACCCCAAGAGCCGGCTCTGGGAACTGGGAGCAGTCCCTTCTCCCGTCTGCTGACAGACAGCACAAAGTGGCTGCTCTTTGAGGAGCAGCCCCAGCACAGCCTTATTGCTACAACACTTGGTATGAAAATATTTCTGCCCCTTTCTCACATATTCCCCTTACTTTTCACTCATTGGAAATATACCCCGACACGAGACCTGTCCGTGTGAGATATATTTCAGCAGAGTCCCTCCTTCCACATGAACACTAAATCTGAAACAAAACCAACACAAGCTGTTTCTCCATCACATGAACTGAAGATGACAAATTGATCACAAAGTAGAACACGTATTTCAAACACAATTAAAGTTACCCTGTTTCATGATGAGTTTGGTTGCAGTGGTGGAAGAAGGTGAAGACATGTCCCAGCTCCCAGGAACTGTCCATCTCTTACAAAAAACATGCCAGGCTCTTGCAGATTCCTGGTGGGAATGCCTCTGATGGATACAGGAACAGAAAGATGCATGCAGGAAGCCCAGGTTCATGGGACCAGCTTTGTAGCCAGCCAGGTTCCAGAGCAGCAGACAGAAATGAAATCTAGGCCAGGGAAGGAGAGCTTGCTACCAGAAAACTGTCCCTGTTTCTTCCCACCCACTCCCATATCCAAATAACAGATCATCATTTATAAAAGGAACGTGAAAACATTGAAAAATATTTCATTTTTCCTTAAAACATGAGTCACTGGCATTAGAAGACTTTTTATGTCAAAATTCTGTTCCATGTGGTGCTCTGTGTCGTTCATTAAAAGTAGTTTGCCACATTTCAAAGAATGATTTGATGTAGTTTGAAGCTTAGATTGGTACAGGGTCAGTCAGAATTACTGATTGCATTTTGCAGTGTGTATGTGTATATATATTTGTGTCCATATACATACACACACATGAGATCGGTGTATAAATCCCAGTGCAGAGCACTGGTTTTTGTTGCTGCTCAGGGAATGCAAATAATGATCAGTTTTTAGGAAATAATATAAACTTTTCTATACCCCATCTCCTGGTCCCTGCACATGCACTCAGGGAACTGGACACTCCACAGGGGTGTTTCCACTTGTGGGTTGAAGAAAAAGCTCAATTCTTCAGAGTATATTGGATTAATCAAGGCAGATTCTATTTCACTGTACAGAGGAATGTGGCTGCTTCCTGCCTTTCTCCTGAGTGCAGGATGTCGTGGTGACTCAGACATGAGGAGGAGAAAGCAGAGAGGTCCCAGTGCAGGTGGCAGCACCCCTTGGAGCTGTGCCTCCCAGGGACCCTGGCCAGAAAGAGAGCAATGGGAAATCTGGGATGCGGCATCTGCCCACCCCAGCACTCCCTTTCTGGGCAGACAGGATTGTAACACATCACACACGATGTGTCAGGACAATGACAAACAATAGTCATAAAAACACTTTGCTGCTCTACAGTTTCTGCTGTGAGAGGGTCTCAAAGCCCTTCACACCATGGTCTGAAGCCTCTGTGGAATTGGAAGGTGTTCCCATTATCATCACAGGGAACTGAAGTGCTGGGATCAGGCTGTGGGACACGACATCCGGTCCCAGAGCAAGTATTTGTTCAGTGACAAACTCCCAGAGTGAGGAATAAGGAAAAAAAATAACCAAAGAACACCTGTGTGTGCTGGAACATCACTGCCCCATCTCCCAACCCAGCCCAGCACACAAAGGAAGCCATGGGAGCACAGCGTGCCCCACTGGTATCAAGGGCATTGTTCCTTCCCAAGAAAATTTGCTGAAAACTTTCTGTGGTGGTGGCAGAGTCCCTGAAGAGATTTGGCCCAAAAAGGGTGGGACACATCTGCTTAAAACAGTTGAGTGGGTGGAAAATACAAGGAAATGGGGCTTAATTTTCTTTGGAGGGTTGTTGCCCAGACAGGACAATTGGCAGAGGGCTTGGTGATATTTGCCAGGCAGAATAAGAGAAGACACCGAGGTCAAATGACACGGGCACAGCTCAGCATCTGCATGGGCTGCTTGAGGGAAAAATTCCCAAATCTGCATCTGGTCCAGCAACTTCTTAGCTCATAAATGGAACATTTAGACAAGGACTAGAGCTTGAGACAGACAGCTATGGGAATGGAAAGAGAGGAGTGTTCACCTACCCATGGCCTCACACTGCCACCTCCGCTCCTCTGGCTCTGCCACCACAGCTCCCGCAGACTCTGGGGTGGCCTCTCCTCTCCCACAGTGTTCATGTCTCCCTGCCTGAAGAGGGAAAATCCTGGCCTTTCTTGGGCCAAGAGTGAATGGAAGAGCCCCAGAACCTCATCAGGGACTGACTCCCCATCAGCCCTCTTAGTGTCTCTTGTCCTCACAAGAGTCGCAAACTGGTCTGTAGGAAGGTCAGCACAGGGCAATATTGTCCCAGGGATTGTCTTCTGGGAGGAAATATCCAGTGACTGAGCTGAGGAGCTTGGAGGTAGTCAGGGGAGAGTGGTGTCCCTCAGGGGAAGGGTCAGGAGAGGAGGTGTGAGCCTTTTCTCTCTCATCCCTCCCATGCCATGAACTGCCACTCTGATCCACAGACAGTTCTGGTTGTTGCCCAGAATGATTTTGCCAAATCTGAACCATGGAGACTGTTATTTATTCCTTCCCAGCTCAGTTTCCGTCAAACAAAGCCCCAGCACCTCTCACTGATGGATCCTTCTCAGCACGGTCTCCATCTGATAGGGCAGAATAAAGCTCTGGAACTCATACCAGCAGACCCATGTGGCCACCCCACCAAGGCCTGCCTCTAAATCCCACTGGGGTAAGGACATGTGCTCCTCCTGCCTACCCTGACAAACCTGGTGCTGCATCAGAAACCTCCACAGGAGACTCATAAACCTCCAGAGGAGACTCAAGCTCCCAATCATTGTTTGCTACAGGACTTGGCATGTGGAGCTGGGAGCATCATTAAGGCCGGGAGGTGGGAGGTATTTGAGGGGAGGGACCAGGGCAGAGCTGAGTTCTGTGAGGTTTAATGTAGGAAAAGATTTAATTGGAAATGTAGGACATGAGGAGAAGTGTCCAGGAATGTTCTTACAGCCTGAATCAGTCGTGTCACCCAGAGGAGGGAGCGTGGCTGCCGGTGGGACGGGCAGCATGGACAGCATGTGGTGGGACCCCCAGGGCACACCATGGACAGGGTCCAGCACCAGGAGTTACAGCACTGGGTCTGGCTGGCCTTCCAAACCTCTGAGACCCTTTCCCGGTCACAGAAGCGTGTTCTGATGTGAGTTAGTTCTACAGAATTTGATAGGAACACAAATAAAAGGGAAAAAAATAATAAAGCAAAACCAAACCCAAATCCAACAACAACAACAAACCAAAACCAAACCAAAACCAAAACAAAAAAAAACCAAAGCAAAGCCCAATCTGGCTGGAAAGCCAAGGATAAAACCCTCACAAATTCTGGACCCACGAGTCTCTGTTTTAAAGATTTTACAAATATACAGTATCTAATTAGCATTATATCAGATATACAACATGCCCATTAATTATAATTATGCTGGATATATAATTTATATGCATGAAATGTAACTGTCTTCATGGTTAGGATTGGTACTCAGTGGAATTGGAATTTGGAAGGTTTTCTTGGGAGGCCATCACATGGAGAGAAAATCATGGAAAGTTACCGACCTGCTTTTGGGCAGAGACACCCCCAGTCTTGTGCTTCTGCTGAGGGCTGGGGAAAGATTTGCTACATAAGGAGTTCTGGGTTGTAACTGAGAGGAGAAAATGTGTTCAGAAACAGGGGACCTGGGCCAGTGGAAAATGCTGTCAGGAAAAGATTCTGAGGAGAGATCCAGGCTCGGGGGCAGGGGTGGAAGCCTGGCCTTGCAGGGCTCTTGGTGCAGTTGGGACCTCCCCAGCACGGCTCAGCAGGGCGAAGCTGAACGAATTCTGGTGCTTTAGGTTCAGCAGTGGCAAGAAGCTGGAGGAAGAGAAACCCTATTCCTCCTTCCTATTTACATGTTGGAGACACCAAGATATTAGAATGATGAGTGGAGGAAAGGGAAACAAGCATTTCAGCGTATTTGTGCTTATTGAACACATCAACCCCACTACTTCCTACACTGAGAGAGCAGGCGATTTGTAGGCACTAGTATGTTTGTATCTTATGAGTATATTTAATATATACTAAAAGTTTATTTCTCAGCCAGGCTATTCTTGTCCCTAGATCTGCCAGTCCCCAAGGAAAGTCTGCCCTTGAACTTGCTCCAAGGGTGACAAGGAACAGATGTGTGGGTGCTGACTGATGTCGAGCAGCCTGGGGGTGACCCCCCAGCAGCCAGAACTTCCCTCCTTGCTACAGAAAGACCAAACCTGAGGACAAGCCCCTTCCTGACAGGGTGGGGTGCTGTGTTTCCTCCTCTCTACCTCGGGCTGCATGGGACTGCTTCTACCTGGAGCAACGGAAAAGTCCTAAATTCATGGGAACAATGAGATGAATGCAGGTGAGCCCTTGGAAGGAGCCATCGATTACTATGGCTTTCTTTGACAGAAACTGATGCACATCAGGAAAATTTCCTCTATTATCCCTCACTATTGCCTGTTGGCTTGCTTGGGTTCTTCTCATGTCACCGATGGAGGGGTGGCTTTAAAAACAACGTGGATGGGACTGTCAGAGAAGTCTTTGCAGACACTGAGTTAGTAGAGGTTACCTTGGCCTATAAGGTCACTGCAGTGTGGGGTGCTGTGGCCACCCCCAGTCCTTACAGAGTATGTACAAGGCCCGAGGTCCTATCACACAGTCACCTCAGTCTTGCTGGCCGTGCGATAGTGGTGGTGGTGGCCGGGGATGTAATGCAGTTGCTCCACGGTGTTGTGGCGGCGCGAGGCGAAGGCCTGGCGCTTGGCCGAGGTGGGGGTCATCCCCAGAGTGTTGTACAAGTTATTTGAGGCACTGGGATGGGAGTGCATTTTTGACATCCTGTAGCGATCCAAGACGGGTGTGGACACAAAGACATCCGTGTGGGACAGTGCCCGGGACATGGACTGCTCAGGGTACCCCGAGCGCTCCGGGGACAGCAGCGGGTCCTGGGAGTGCAGGCGCTCGGCCGACAGCAGCTGCTCATCTGAGAGGATCCGTTCGTAGGACATGCTGAACTCCTCGGGCATGATCCTCTCAGGGGACAGCACCCTGTCCTGGGACATGGCCCGGATGGGGCGGCGGGGCCTGTCCCGGTGGTTGGTCTGTTGGGACATCTTGATGACGTTGATGGGGAGCGTCCCCCGCGCCGCCAGGTCGGGCAGGTGCCTCCTCCTCATGTAGTACTCGTCAGCCTCCTTGTCAGCTGTGGGGACGGAAAGGGAGTGGTTTAGGAATGTCACAGTGCTGTTCCACAGGGGGAAAGGGAACTGTGCACAGCACACAGCCCTGGAGCGGCCTCCTGGGGACACCTCAGGGACCATCAACCACCCACGTCAGGAGCTGCCCGTCAGAGAGACCCCAGCCCTGTGTGGGTCGTGTCACCACGGGCCTGTGGCAGAGGAAGGAGTTTGAATTGCACGGAGATGGGGGGAGTCCCTGTGCAAACACCCACCTTCCTGCACCATGAAACAACAGATCCCACATACCATCCAGTCCAGACTTGGTATGACGTGATTTACACAAAAAGCAAGTTATGGAGAAAGTAGCAAATGTCACCTTCTCAATACACTTCTAAAGCAAGGACAGGGCAGGTGAGCTGAGCAGGACAGTCCCCCATTTGAGGGAATGCACAGCTCATCTCTGGCCTCAGACATGGATGTTCCCTGGAGTCCATGAGTGACATCATCACATTTTTAATTACCATTTTTGAATAGTTGTAAATGTGATCACAAAACAGGTTTGGTAGTCACTGGGTGTTCTCACTGAGACACTGAAACACCTGCCTAAGGTTTCAGTTTCCATTTTCTCAGACACCTTCGTTTGATAGAATTTATCCCATGGAATGTTTCATGCTCAGTTTGCTGTTTCTGCATCTTAAATGATCTCATTTGCTCAGAAACTCATCACCCCCCTCCACACACTCACCCTCCTCTCTTTGGCTTTCAGAGAAACACTAGAGATTCAGTGTTGGCTCCTGCAGCTGTACCATGTTAGATCACTTAAATCCTACAGCTGGAATGACCTGATTCAACCAACATTTAATTAAAAGAAGCAATTCCACAACTGTTTCATTTTTTTTTTTTTTAAACAACAGAAATACAAAAACTTCCTGGTTAACCCCTTTGATGTTCATATGCTGTAAACTGGGATTACTTACCTGGAAGGAGGCTTAGCAGTTCTTGGGCTTCAAGCCCAGTGCAGCCTGTAAGGAAATGTCATTAACGTCAGGAGGTGAGGGGTACTTGAGGGGAGGGAGAACTTCCCTCTGTGCCTGTGGCTGCAGAGATGAAAGCACAGGACATCAGTCCCTCACCATTATGGTCTCTGTCACAAGGAGAAGAGCACAACATTGGCCTCTGTCAGGGGTCAGGGGATGGAGAATGTTTAATGCTCAACACTGATCACCTCTACGAGCCTCCTTCCTCATTTCTTTGTCTGAGATGTTTCCCTGGTGTGTCCAGAAGCACCTCCATCCTTTCTGGCTCCAGAAGACCCTAGAGTGAGCCCCACCCCAGACACCTGGCAGGCAGCCTTCCTCTCCTTGGAGAAGACAACACAACCCTCACTGGTGTGTAGGAAGGGGGCTCCACATGGACAGGTACAGCAAGTTTCTCCACCTTCCAGAGGAAACAATCTTCTTGGGAAGTAACCTCATAGGAGCATCTTGGGATGGAGATCACAGAGCTGGGAACACACACCCACACTACCCAGTGTGCACTTTCCCTACCAACTTGAGCTAAGTGTTGATTGGCAAAGACATCCTGTCCTACACGTCCTTGGCCAGCTCCTGGGACCTGACATGAAATTCCTTTGGAAAGTCTTTTGCTTATAAGACAAGTATGATAAAGATATATGATAATGATAATAAAGAGGGACACCATTGATTTTCTCAGCTCAATATTTCATTCTGTAGTAGGTGATGTGAGATGGGAAAGTATGAGACGGTAGAAGAGGAGAATTTCACGTGCATGGAGATTCTGAACGTTGTTTGAGTGACAAAAAGAGCAAAGCTCTGCTGCAGGACAGTCTGGGCAATCCAGAATTGGGTAAGGAGCTGGTCCCCCTTTCTGTAGGCATCCAACAGGCCTGGAAGTGAAATATGGGTGGAAATTTCCTCTCTCCTCTGAAATAGCCATAAATCTGTTGGTTTGATGCACCACGTTGGCTGAGAGTTGAAGACAGTTGGCTGGTGTCCCATGAGGCAGAGCTCAGGTGGCACAGGGGGTGCTGACACCATCCCAGAGTTTGCTCACAAAAATCACAGAATCTGCTGAGTTAGAAGGAACCCACAAGGATCATCGAGTCCAACTCTTGGCCCTGCACAGGCCCATCCCCAAGAGTCACCCCCTGTGCCCCAGAGGATCAGCCAAACCCTCCTGGAGCTCTGGCAGCCTTGGGGCTGTGCCCACTGCCCTGGGGAGCCTGGGCAGTGCCCAACCAGCCTCTGGGGGAAGAACCTTTGGCTGAGATCCAACCTGAGCCTGCCCTGACACAACTTCAGAGTACTCCTTCAGGTCCTGTCACTGGTCCCCACAGAGAAGACCACAGTTACCCAATGGTGCCTGAATGTCTTCTCCAGCCCTCGAGAACTGTCAGCACCCTGTGCTGGATGATGTCACTTATGTGTGATTGTGACACTCATCTCCTCTCCCAGACATTCTCTTCACTGTTCCCTGGACCCTGCTCCTCATGGGCCCTTGCACAGTCCAGAAGATCTGTGAGCAGGGTGGTTGGTTCCCATCTCAGCACACAAATTTACAAGCTGAGAACACGTACAAGGGCCTGTTGGCACCATCACTGCTGCCAACCTCTTCTCTGCAGCCCACACACCACCAAGGCTGAGGTCACCCACAGCTCTCCTGCTCTGGCACACTTCCTGCTGCTGGGATTTGCTCTCCAGAGCACATGTTGGAGGAATGAGTCTTTGTTTTTTGCAATCAAAAACTTCTTGGAAGAATATCTCATGGCAAATATCAGACACCAGCTCCCCTGGTCTCAAACACTTGTGTCTTTAAAATCACCCTTGATGAAGCCTGAGAAGGACTGGGGAAATTCCATATGGCCACAGTAAGTGTAGGCATTTTTATTCCCTAGTTTATTTCTATAGAAATGCCCCACTTTGTGTGCACAGGTTTGGTACTGGTGCTTGGGGCTGGCTGCAGAATAGAAATGAAGCAATTACAACTCTGGCACTTGGCCTCTGCTCTGGATGAGAGGAGTTCCACTGGATTTGCCCAAGTGGCTCTAAATAGATGTAATTAAAGCAGAGAACATCCCAAATGGAGATGTGCTTGGATGCCCATACCTGGCTGTGGTAATTGCCAGCAGGAGCTAAACCAGCTTATGTGAGGTTTGCAGCGTCTGAGGCTGCTTTAGTGAGGTGAATCAGCTGATGAAAGTGGTTTGAAGTTGTTCCTTGCTAATTTAGATTAAACCCCCAGCATTTCTACACCTTAAATTTTTTTTTCCCATTAGTAGCATTAAAAATATCCTTTTTTCCCCTCTCCCATCCCATGTACAACTCTGTACAGCCATTTGCTGGCCGTGGTTAAACCTTTTAGGGAGCTGATTTAATTTCAAAGGTTATTCTAAGCTTACCCAGGCTGTGCCCCCACGATGCTGAGGGAGACATGTGGATGTTGGCACAGCTACTCTGGGAAGGTTTCCTGGTGTAGACACGCTTCACATCTCCACCTCAAAGGAATCAAAGCTGAAACAGCAGTTTCTCATGAACAACAAGCTGGTTTAGGCAGGCACCAGACAGACTTTTACCAGGCTGTTGCCTCTGAATGGTGGTGTCAGTGTGAGCCAGTGGTGGAGAACGGAGCCTGACAGGAGGCCAAGGTTCTGCAGCACTCACGTGCCAAGAGACAAGAGACAAGCTCAGCACAGCTCTGTAACCACAGTGTTTGTGCACCCAGGGACAGCCAGGAACCAAACACAGCCCCAGGCTTTGGAGACTGGAGGCTCCAGTGGATTGGGGCGGGAACTGGGGACGTTTGGTTTCATAGTTGGCTGAAACCAAATTCTCCCCGGGAACAGAAATCACAGAATCACAGAAAGGTTTGGATTGGAAGGGACCTTAAAGATCAGCTCATTCCACCCCCTACCACGGGCAGGGCCACCTTCCAGCCTAATCCATCTCATCCTCATTATACTGGGACACTGAGGCTCTCATACCACTACTCCTTATCTTGTCATTGGTATGAGAACAGACAACTGTAGTTTCAGACAAAATAAAACTACCAGTATGTTTCTCCATCAAGGAGATGGAGACTCTGCACAATCCCATGTTTCTCCATCAAGGATGTGCTTAAAAATTCAAAAAAGTGGATTCCAAAAGGCCAGAAATTGTGAGCAGACAAAAAGAAATCACTGGTTGACAAAAATTTCTCTTTTTTTTAAGTCAATCCCATTGTTCTGGGTCATCACTTGTGTTTTTCAAACATTTGGAACTGGAAATCATGTTTTCTGCACACTTTCTGGGCTTTTTTCATTGGTTTTAGTTGGGTTTTTTTCTGCCCTTTCTTTCCTCCTTTGGCAGTTTCAGGAACATTGACCAGGGCTGATCTCACCAAATTTCAGGAATATTTGAGTGCTTCAACCGCCTTGATTTTAGGATAAACTGATTTTCCCTTAGACTGCTTTTTGGGTTTTTTTTCCTCCCATTTGTGGGGAAATCCCCAAATAAGTGCTCTCTAAGTGCTCTTACTCACACATTACACTTCAACATGTCTAAGGCAGAGCACAGCTCCTCTGACACTGGAATTAGAGAAACAAGGAACATTTTTGGTGATCTGGGAAGAGAATATGGAAAAGCCAAGGGGATTTTTGCTTCCTGTGGTTGTAGTTAACGTGGTGAAAGTAGGTGCACGTGTGTATGTGTGTGTGAGGCCATTAGAGTAATTCCTTTGCTTTTCTTAAAGGTAGTTCCTCTGTTTTTCTTTCTCTGCAGCTCCAACATATTCTCTCTTCTGGCTTGTACCTCCTGTTCTAATTGGCCTTAACATTTTGAAGCTGCCTAGTCATTTGTGAAGATACTTTAGCCAAAACCAAGTGGTTTAATATGCCTGAAAATATCACCTTCCTTCCTGACTGACCTTTCTCACTTAGCTGGAAAGAGCAATTCCCTGGAGCTCTGGGCAGGATGGAATTAATAGGGCAGCTCTTGCTCAGCCAGGGCTTCCCACACCCACCCACCACTGCTTTTCCCACCTTGCAGGGCTGCCAGGGCAGGGCTGGAGTAGGTCTTCCCATGGAGGGGGTACCCAGCCCCTCAGAGACCTTCCTACCTCTGGGAGCAAACACCGGGTGGGGTTTCCTGTTGTCTGTGCCCTGAAGGAAGAGCTGGGGAAGTAAAGAGCCCTGGAAGCAGAAAGCTCCCATGGGACTTGGTTCTGAGTGGCTTCCATGCAGTCAGCAACCTGTTCCTACTGCTCCTAAAAGGTCTGGGGCACCTTCAAGCCTTTGCTTTGGAAGGAGGAGAAGCCACGGTGCTGCTTTCTCAGTGCAATGGCAGGAGAGGTGAGTGCCCAGAGGTGGGAGCTCCCTCCTCAGTGCAGTGCCACTGCCCAGGGACACAGCAGGGAGCAAGTCACAGAGTCCAGAATGTGCTGGGCCCACCAGGATCATCCAGTCCAACCCTCAGCGCTGCACAGGCCCAGCCCCAAGAGTCACCCCCTGTGCCCCAGAGGATCAGCCAAACCCTCCTGGAGCTCTGGCAGCCTTGGGGCTGTGCCCACTGCCCTGGGGAGCCTGGGCAGTGCCCAACCAGCCTCTGGGGGAAGAACCTTTGGCTGAGATCCAACCTGAGCCTGCCCTGACACAGCTCCAGCCATTCCCTGGCTGCTGTCCCTGGTCCCCCCAGAGCAGAGCTCAGTCCCTGCCCCTCCTCTGCCCCTGCCCAGGAAGGTGGAACTGCACTGAGGTCTCCCCTCAGTCTCCTCTTCTCCAGCTGAACACACCAAGTGCCCTCAGTGTCCTCACAGGCCTTCAAATCAAGGCCCTTCCCCATCTTCATTACCCTCCTTTGGACACTCTCCAATGGCTCAATCCCTTCCTTCCATTGTGTCCCCCAAACTGCCCCAATGTTGAGGTGAGGCCGCCCCAGGGCAGAGCAGAGCGGGACAATCCCCTCCCTGATGCCCCCAGGACAGGGTTGATGCCCCCAGGACAGGGTTGGCCCCCCTGGGCATCATAAACTGGGGTTATTATCCAGCAAAGAGCTGGGCAGCCCCTGAGAGCAGCTCTGGTGTCAGAGACACTGGGACCCTCCGAGGGGTCACAGGGGACTGTCCTTCCCCGATCCCAGCACTGAACAGACACAGGATCCCTGATGGCTCTGTGGCCAAGGTGGCTGAGGTGGAGCTGACCGTGCCATTGCTGAGCTCTGTCCTTATCTCTGGCAAAGAGATACTAAATTTTATTTTTTTCTTAATCGATTATTCAATATTCTTGGGCAGAAATTGTCTTTCTGTACCTGTCTCTGCTAACTGGAGGAAAATAAGTAACATTTGCCTGCCTGGTAAACCCAAAGAAATGCAGACCAACAGCTGAAACATAGATTTAAAAAGTATCTAATGCCTTTTTTTTTACTTAAACAGAAATATTTTATTTGTTAAGGAGCTCTTCATTAACTTTTTTTTTATTATTTTTTTAACCTTAACAGAGAGTTCATTGGAAAGAAGTAATTTTAAATATTAACAATGAACTCCTAATAAATAATTTTCAAACTCCAGCATTTAAATATTACATTCTTTGTGTTACCTTTAGCTCCTTCACATGGAATAAGAAAATTATATTGCTGGTATTTTCCAAAGGAAGTTCTGGGGAGCTCTGTGCCTGTTTTCTTTTGGCTCTGGAGTAGAGCAGCTGTAAGAAAGTGATTCAGTGATTCTGGAGGTGCTGAATGTATTCAATCCCAGTGGGAGCTGGGAGTGCTTGGCACTTTCAGAGTCCAAACTGTCTATTTAGTTACTCAAAAAACACAGTGCCAAGCACTTGGTTTGGCATTTACCAGGTGCTCTGCAAGAGGATGCGTTGGTGCCTTGCAAAGATCCCTGAGCTCTGTCCACACCTGCCCTGGAGGGGGAATAGTTGGTGTTTCCACTTCTAGGGTTGATGGTGCTGAATATTTAAGGGGGTCACTGAACCCCACTCAAGGCAATGGCCAAAGACAAACTCTGATGTTCTTGGATTCATGTTGACTCTCAGGGATCCAGTGAACAGTAACAGGGATAGGAATGGCCCAGAGGGTCAGGAAAAGCTCAGGAGAGGAGCACTGACTGCTCAGTACATTGTTGAGAACATTCCATCTTGGCAGCTTAACACAACTTTTGTCATTTTAGACAAATGTTTGTGAAACCATAGAATGATATTGTAAAATTCCAGAATGGTTTGGGTTACAAGGGACCTTAAAGCTCATCCAGTGCCACCCCCTGCCATGGGCAGGGACACTTTCCACTAGCCCAGGTTGCTCCAAGCCCTGTCCAACCTGGCCTTGGACACTTCCAGGGATGGGGCAGCCACAGCTTCTCTGGGGAACCTGTTCCTGTGTCTCCAGGGAGCATATTTCGTGTGTTGGGAAATTTTTATTTCAGCTGAGAAATGAAAATAAATTCTCACCTCAAAACGGGGATATTTTGAAGCAGTAATATTACAGTGCCACGATCTCAAGGGGTTTCCAATATCAGATATTACACCCATGAACATGGACTGTTCATCAGTAGGATGCAGTGGGGGGGAAATTCTTTTGGTTGAGAGTGTAAGATCCAAATGTTTCCAGGGAAACATGGCATATGGCAAACTGAATGATGGAGGTGGCAGGTTCCAATCTCCAAATACCTGAGCTCTGTTCTCCAACACAGTTAAGCACGTTTACTTTTAAGCTCATCAAATGCATTTGACTTAATATTAAACAGGTATGTAGTCCCATGTTGAAGTGTCAAAGAGTGGACTGAGGGGTTTTTTGTGCTACATTTCCTTTGTCTCTTCTGAAAAATATTCCACAGATATATCTTATGGAAAATCCAAGGGCTTCCCTGCCACTTAATTGTGTGTGTCTCACTTAACTGGCTAAATTGGGAATGCAAGTTTTATTCAGACTAAGGAAGTTAGATCTGCTCCTCATCCTCACCTTCTCTCAGTGAAGGTATTGCAAGTATAAACACCTAAGTTATTTCTCTAAATTAGGCACTGGAAATACATGGCTGCATCCAGAAACTGCTCATGGAAACATCCAACTGCAGACCCAGGGTGAGTCTGGACAGAGCATTTGCCTGCTTAAAAATCCCTTGTTTCATAATCCCACTGAAGCTGAAGTTTGTCATCACTGAGGTGATGAACTGCAGCATTACAAGACTGTTGGCAGAACAGGGCATGAAAGAGCAAGACAGGAGAGATCCTGACCTGTTTGAATAGAGAAATGTGCTAGAATACCCAAACCACTGGATCAGTGCAGGGCACGGGCCAAGACCAGCTCCGGGCACACACCCCATGGAACACAGGGATCACAGCACTGCCCAGGGATGTCGCCTGCTGACACAGATGCTCCCAAAAATCTCAGCAGCTTTCTGTTGTTATCTGGTTCCAGCTACTCCTGTGGATGGAGAGACCTGCCCTGGGGTGCCAGGGTGAGCTCTGAGTCCCCTCAACTCTCCTGGATTCCAGCAGAGAACAAAAGGATTCTCAGCGGACTCCATCAGGAGCAGACTGAGGTGGAGGAGTGGGAGGCAGCACAGCAAGGAGGTCAGTAAGCAAATAAGCACATGTACTATCTCAGTAATGAAATGACTCTTTGCCTCTCCTCATCCTTGATGGGAAGTGACAGCCAAAGGAATCATTACTGGAGATGCCAACCCGGGAGAGCAGAGCAGAGGGAGGAGGTTATTGGCTGAACACTGAGCCCAGTGAGGCTCAAAACAAAGAGATACAAAGGAAATGAAATGAGCTGACACCTACTTAGTCTCTTCAGAGAAGAATATTTACTCGGGTTCGTCTTGACAGCAGATTCATAGGATGGTGGGAGGTGAGAGAGGTTCTGGAAGGACCTGGAGAAGGACAGGTCGTAGGGTTCGGTGGCAGAAGTGAGGATGTTGTTCATTCGTGGCTTGTCTGCAAAAAAAACAACAGAGAAAGGCAGGTCTATGGTGTGCACCAAACTGAGAGGAGAGAAGCAAGTCATTCCCAGACTCCAGCAGGCAGGGAAGCTGTACGAGAGCCAGCCCCAGTGACAGGATCCTGGACACAATTCAACCTGGCACCGGCAGAGCAGAGAAATGGATCCTGTGGAGATATTTCCTTGTCCACAGTGATTATGGAGAGAAGCAAACTGCTGCCTCCAGAGCACCTGGAGCTCGGGGGGGAGGGGGGTCTGGGCTGTCAGTCACCCACTCACCAAGGGGGGCTGTGGACTGACCCCAGTGCAGCCTGAACCAGCTCAGGCATCATCACCCACCTTCACCCCCACAAACTGTGCTCTGCCCACCCCCAGAGACACAGAAACAAGCCTATGGGGTCACTTTAACTGGGGCTGATAATCAAATTGCTTTCTCATGGTGCTGGACCTCTGGTTAATGCCGTAAGCCTGGAGGCTCCTGGGAAACACTGGTCCATGGCCCCAGAGGTTCTGGTGGGATCTGGGATGTTCTTGCTTCCCCTGCACTCAGGGAGTGTGAAGTGGGACTAAGGGAGCACATCTGAGTGCAGTCAGATGGCCAGGCAAGGTGTTTGAGAGGTCCCTGAGGCAGGAAAGTGCTGTCTCTGAGGGTTGGAGGGTGCATGAGGGTGCCCCACACCTGAGGGGTGGAAGGTGCCCCTCTACTGATGTTCATTTTGTTGGTCACTGAGGGAGTCCCCAGCCAGTGTCTCAGTGCCCTCTGTCAGGATCTAAAGCTGAGGGCACTGGCAATAAAGATTAGCACTGAGCCTGGATGCTAAAATTCAAGTCCAGACTATCTGCAAGGTTTTGAGCCCTGTTCCTTTGCTGCAGGCTGGAAAATGAGCTTTCCAAGGGACAGGGACCTGTTGAACTGCATTTATAACTCCCAGGTGTTCAGATATTAAAATAGGCAGATGTGAAAGTGTTTAACAAAGCAAGAACTTCAATTATTGGAAGCAAAGCTAGAACAGACTGCAGTGGGCTCTGTGGGAGCTCATACCAGTGATGGGGTTGCATTAGCTGTGTCAAAAGGCAAAACCAGTGGCCACTTCAAATATGGCCTGAAAATGAAATCAGAAGGTTAAATCCTCTGCAACAGCTGGGGAGCAGCAGGATGTCCAAGCCTTGGGTTTACAAGTTCCTGCTGTACAGCCCTAAAATGGGCCCATGAAGAGCAGTGCAGTGTGTGCTCAACATGCCCTTACCAGCCTCCAGGCCCCTCCGGGCTCCTCTGAACCGTGGGCTGGTTGAGAGCAAAGCACAGATTCTGACCAAAATAACAGAGGAGCAGGGGAATTTCACCTCAGCAAATGTGTTGGCTTTGTGCAGTGTCCATTCATCTGCCAACTTCTCCCACCTCCCAGAAAAATTCAAGACAAAATCCACCCAAATACGGTGCAGGTATTTCACAGATATTTTTCTAGATCTGGGTTAGAGGTTAAATTGTTTACTTCAAAAAATACTTGCAAGAGTCAGGCCACCCCCTCCCCTGCTGCCTTCCTCCTGTGTGGAGCCTTCTTTGTTGGACAGCAGAACATTTTCCTCCTCTCTGAGGTTCTCATTTCACTGTGTCCTTGGTGCTCTCTGCTGCCTAGCAATGAGCCCAGCAGCTCCCTGTGTGTCTGTCTGTGGGGATCCAGTGCTGCCTTCACAACTTTTCTCCCACTGTGACTTCCCCAGGATGTTTTAAACCTCCTGTCACCCACCCTTCACGTTGCACACACATTTCTCAAAGACAGGCTGATTCAGTCTTGTCTTCCAGCACAACCCTGACCATGATCTCCCAAAGGCAGTGTGGGCAGAGCCCTCCTCTCACAGTTACAAGCCCAGTGCTCAACTCGGAGCCACCTGAACCATTTGGGTCATTCCAGGGCATCTCAGACACCCACAAAGGGCTGAAAGGAGTGAGGTAGGACCTACCAGAGGTCTGATGTCACGGAGACACCGGATCCCAGAACGTGCTGAGCTGGAGGGCCCCACAAGGATCATCCAGTCCAACCCCTGGCCCTGCACAGGCCCATCCCCAAGAGTCACCCCCTGTGCCCCAGAGGATCATCCAAACCCCCCTGGAGCTCTGGTAGCCTTGGGGCTGTGCCCACTGCCCTGGGGAGCCTGGGCAGTGCCCAACCAGCCTCTGGGGGAAGAACCTTTTGCTGAGATCCAACCTGAGCCTGCCCTGACACAGCTCCAGCCATTCCCTGGCTGCTGTCCCTGGTCCCCCCAGAGCAGAGCTCAGTCCCTGCCCCTCCTCTGCCCCTGCCCAGGAAGGTGGAACTGTTAAAGACTGTTGTAGATATTAAATTGTCTTCATCTCAACCCAGGAGTTTTCTCACATTTAACCTTCTGATATTCTCCCCCAACCCACAGGTGGGGTAGTGAAGTGGCTACGTGGGGTTTATTTGCCAGCTGAGGTTAAACCACAGTGATTGACTAATCCAAGGTGATCCCTTTCCTTTTGGTAAAGGCGACAACAGCAGGAGCAATGAAACTGCAACAGAAGCAGGAACACTTGCTCTGCTTTCTACAGACGAGGGAAATACTGATTCTGAGGTCCTTTCACTCATCAGAGACCACAGCCTGTATTGATTTCAGCTCTTAGCAAGGCAATAACGAGAGTGCCGTGAGATTGGCTCACTAGAAATGGCTTAATTTGTTGATAATCTTCGTAAAGGAGAGACAGCCCCATGTCCTGTGCTGTTCATTACATCTGGGGGGTGCTTGCCAAATGAGTGCTTTGGCTTTTGTTTGTGTTTATGTCGCCCATGTATTGACTTTGGAATTACAACCACCAGGGCACCAAACCCAGCTCTTGCTCTTTCCTGTTCCTGGCACACTGATTCCCTACACTCTGCTGCTCCATGAGCTTCCTCCCAATAGAGCTTCCTGCAGAACAAATCCCAGCAGTGATTTCTTTCCCAGCTATGCCCAAGGTGTGACCGTGAGGGGAGGAAGAGCTTCCTCTGCTCTCGAGCACCAGTCTGGCACCAGCATGGGATCCCCCATCCTGTGGAATCCTCCTTCTTGTGGGATCCTCTATCCTGTGGTTTTCCCAATGCTACCAGCACAGCATGGTGAGGAGGAAAGCTGCTCTATCAAGAACAGGGACTTCACATGTTTCTGGAAGCCACTGCATGTTGCCCTCTGTGCTCAGTCAAAGGAAGAGCCCAGTTCTCTGCCACAGCATCATTTTTTTCCCAGTTCTAAGAAATTTCAAGGCACTTTCTTACAGAATTTAGCAATAGAGAAAATTTCCTCCTGGCAATGCAATAACCATCTTAATAAACTCTTGTGTTCCTGTTGCTTATGTACATCTCTGCACTCCTAGAACAGGGTGATTGTCTGGCAAAAAGAACATAGCCCCAAGTGAGCACAGAGCTGGAGTGTCATCGCTCTGGGAATATTATTTCCCTGCTGAAGACTTCAATCCATGTCTAATAGACTGACTGCAGGATTAGGGAGTGCATCATATTCATCAGGGGGCTGGAAACAATTGATTAGATATTATCCAGTAAACAGAGACTGTATCAGCATCAAAACTATGTCCCTACTCCTCTTTGTGCTTGTGTGGCAAGGACCCTGGGGTAACATCTCTTTGCAGATTTCTCAGGCAGAACCTGTATCTGATCTCCATTTTCATGGAGGTTTGGACATGCTGCAATAAGCCCAATCCTATGTATGGAATTTGTGCTCAGTGCCAGAGCAGGAGCATTAATTGACTGCTTGCATGAGGTGTGTGAAATTAAGTGCCACACATTTATCTGATGGGCTGGTGAAGAATCAGTTCATCTTCTCCCTGCCTGTTCTATCCAGTCAGTCAGGAACAGGCTGTAATGATTCTGGCACATGAGAAGTCACCTTGAAATCCACTGCCCATCATTCAGCAACACAAGTGATAAACCGAAATGACCAAAGCTAATTTCAGATGTCTTTTGCATAATGTAGTTTGAGGGGGAGATCAGAGAACTGAGGGACTCCACTAAGGAGAAATATCTTGCGCAATTTATATTCTGGGACCAGTTCAGCCCAAGTTTCTTAGCAGTTTTTAACTCCTGCAATATATTTGAGCCATGCTTTTCTCTGCTCTCTCTCCTCTTTGTTTGTGCTGTTTGTTGGCTCCTATGGAGGATGCAGGACATAATCAATTATCAGGGAGTAAATAAAAAGGTCTCCCATTCCCTGCCAGGCAGCTGAGGTTGTGCACTGCTGTGTTCCCAGCATTCCCACTCATTCCAGTCCGGATCTGTGTTCTTGGCAACTGGAGATGACCCCTGGAAAATGAACTGTGGTTTCTGGGATTACCCCATCCTGCCCCTCTGATCCCCCATCCGATGTGAGCACTGTTTGCAGAGGTGTTTGCAGGGGAACACAGAGGATCTACACCTCCTCTTGCACATGCAACAGGGATGGGAACATCACCCAGCAGTGCCATTTCTCTTGGGTTCTAAATTCTCTTTGCTGGAAAGAACCACACCTTTTTACAGTCAGTGCAACATCTTAAAATTCTGCTGATGTCTCTGATTAATTCAGTAGGAGAGGGCTGAGCTCTGCAGCACTTCCTCATCTCCTGAGCAGCAGTGGTGGCACAGCTCTCTAGGAGGGCTGGTACTGGCACAGCCCAGCCCAGAATTCACCAGGCTGAGCAATGTTGGCACTGTGAGCTCAGGAAGGGAGCAGGGAACTATGGGGAGCTGTAAGCTCTGTTCTTGCACACCTACCAAGGACTGTGCATTTCACAGGATGACAGAATCACAGGATATGCTGAGCTGGAAGGGACCCACAAAGATCATGGAGTCCAACCCTCAGCCCTGCACAGGCCCATCCCCGAGAGTCACCCCCTGTGCCCCAGAGGATCAGCCAAACCCTCCTGGAGCTCTGGCAGCCTTGGGGCTGTGCCCACTGCCCTGGGGAGCCTGGGCAGTGCCCAACCAGCCTCTGGGGGAAGAACCTTTCCCTGAGATCCAACCTGAGCCTGCCCTGACACAGCTCCAGCCATTCCCTGGCTGCTGTCCCTGGTCCCCCCAGAGCAGAGCTCAGTCCCTGCCCCTCCTCTGCCCCTGCCCAGGAAGGTGGAACTGCACTGAGGTCTCCCCCCAGTCTCCTCTCTTCTTCTTCTTCACGAGCAGAGTTGTCAGGCCACTCCAAACCCTGTCGTATTTCTGTGGGAACCAGAGGGCTCCTGGGCCAGGCTCAGAGAGGCTCCAGCTCCATTCACAGCAGGCTCTTGCAAAAGGCTGGAGAAGGTGCCATCCTGGAGCTCTGCACCTGAGGAGCCAGAGCTCTGCCCATACAGTGGGACTGATGTGCTTCCTGCTCCATCCTGGATCCAAAGTGGATCTGGGGCCTGTGGTTGGAGTGTCACCCCCATGGGTGTTGGGGGCTTGCAGTCTCTCTGTGCCTGAGGATTGCAAGGACAGCTGGGCTCTGAGGGGACACGTGGATTCACTCCTCTGATTTGTAACCTGGGGGTAAAGAAAAGCCCTCTGAGCTGAGGGGAAGCCTCGTTTCACTGCCAGTGCTTTGCAAACTCTGTAAACTCAGGGCTCAGAAGTCTCAGGATTTCTAGAGACTTGTGGAGATTAGACCTGAAGTTTTGTGGCACCTTGCTCTGCCCCTATTCCTGGAAGACAGTTTCCAAGTGTGTTTACATGAGCAGAAAACCTTTCATGTTTAAGGACAGGAGAAGATGATACCCAAGCTCCAAAAAAAAAGTGAATTGATGGCAAAGTTTTAAACTAAGCTCAAGTGGTAAAAGGGATGTGCTGCAGATTTACATTTGAGTCTGCACATATGTTGTGCGAATTCTGCAAGACATTTCAACAGATGCCTTTTCAAACATTCACCCAGAGAAAGCAAACAATTTCACCTCGGAGGAGCTGATACCACCCAGCCTTCTGCTGCTCAGCTTCAGCTCAGCACAGCTCAGCCCTCCATCAAAGCACACCCTGCTCCCCAGCACTGCTCCTGCTCAGCCAGAAAACCTCACACGGAAAATCTTCCTGGATTCTGACGAAAGTTCTTACAAAGTCCTCATTCCTTGGGAAAATCTGGGAGCACTGATGACGTTCTGCAGCCTTTGAACCACAACTCAGACCTCCCAGGCCATCCTGAAGTGCCACACTGTTGTAGGAGGCAAAGAACTGATGTTCACAGACTCAAATTAAAATTTATAGCATATATCTTCAGTGTTTGTGTTGTCACACTTGTTTTTTCTGTGTTACAAACACTGTTATTAATAGTCCTTCACATCTCTCATGACGAAGCTCAAAGAGGCTCCTACATTTCCAGGTCAGATCCTCTGTGGTGTAAATCTGCAGCTCTCTGGTGAGTAGCTGCCCTCATTTGGAAGAGCTGGAGATGTAGGATTTTAAATTCAGTCAGGGATAAAAAACCTCTGCCTGTCAGGATGGTGCTGGGATTGGGGTTTCAGGGCTCATGGCTGAGAACTGAGCAGCAACTGAAGGAGTAAATGGAAAGAGGAACAAGGAACATCCTGCAGGGTGTGCCCTTGAATATGACAATATATGACCCAGCAGGACAATATCCTGGAATTGGATCATCCAGGGGGCATTAACAGGAGCACAAGAAGTGCTTAACTGACCCTTGCATAGTCACACACCACAACACGGGGTGGGAGGAATCATGTTGCCAATTAAAATCAAAGGAAAAACTACACAGTGGAATTGCACTTGGCAGTCAGAGCAACGGGCAGATCCATTCTCCTGAGTTTGCTGCCTTTCCGTGGGGTTGCAGAAAACAGCCTCTGCAAGTGCCTTGTGGTCAGAACTTGTCGCTGCAGGAAGGGGGAGCTGGTTCAGCAAGGAAAGGCACAGATCCGGGGAATGGTCTGGGTTGGAAGGGACCACAAAGACCACTCAGTTCCAACAGGGACAGCTTCCACTATCCCAGGTTGCTCCAAGCCCCATCCAACCTGGACTTGGACACTTCCAGTGATGGGACAGCCACAACCTCTGGTCTAGTTGGAACTATATGGTCTTTAAAGTCCCTTCCAACCCACAGCACTCTGCTTTCTAGGATTCTGTGACCGAAGGAAGGTCAGCACACATCATCAAAGGTCGCATCACTTCAGTGAAGCCATGGCCCCAACAGACCAACACATCCCAGCACAGATTTTGGCTCTGCACTGTGGGACATTCTCAGCAAATTCTTGGGGCAGGACAGGCCAGTGCTGACCCTGATTCACTGAAGCCTTTTCTCAACCTGCTCCAATTCCATAACTGGATCTGTGTTGCAACCCAACAATCTGTGTCCTTTGCTTTGCAAAGCTGGGGAGCAAAGCAACGAATCATCGTTGGACAGCCCCAGCCCAAATGGCAGCTTAGAGGCACCACAAAGCTCATGTCCTGGGCTCTAGTCCTGCCAGACCCCCTGGTTGCTGCTCCCCCTGTCACTGCAGCCCTGCTGCCTTGGGGAGCATCAGCACAGCCTGTGGCTGTTTGTTCTGGTTGCTCCAGATCTGATTATCCTCTCATTTTCTCACATGTATTTCTACCGGGGATAAATCTAATTTAAACAGTCCTTAATTGTTATGATTTTGTAAACAGTGTCTTAAACACAATAGACACAAAACTCTTGACAAATTGTTGGAGGAGATGTGACAGAATAACGAATCATCTCAGATCTTCTGGGATTGGCCCAAATTGAAGCTTCTGGTCTGATGTTAGAAAATTGATGCAAGGATTTTTTTCAGCAATTTATCCTCCAAAGCCCTATGTGGGAAGGGAGATGCCCTGGATTTTTTGAAGTGAAGAAGAGAGGAAGAAGGAAAGAAAAGAAAGGAAGGAAAGAAAGAGAAGAAAGAAAGAAAGAGAAAGAAAGAAAGAAAGAGAGAGAAAGAAAGAAAGAAAAAGAAAGAAAAAGAAAGAAAGGAAGAAAGAAAGAAGGAATATAAAAGACACACACATACATCCATATATTTATAGGAATCTGATAAAAGTTCATACAAGCACAGCTATAAAATGAAATTTGGCTCCATCAGAGCAATCCCAGGCACCATCTCTGGAAAAACACTTGGCCAAATTAATGACTTGAATTAATTTGCTGCTAATTGTGGTTTACCAAGTATTTTTTGAGCTGATTGTCAAATGCAATTAACTGACATAAAAATTCTGATATGGATTTCCTATTAACTATGTTATTTGGAAATGTGCTTGGTATTTATGTAGATGTAAAAAAACTATGTTTCTTAGATCGTCTTTAGGGTAGGATAATTATATATGCACTAAATATAATGAGATTAAACTTCTGCAGCAGTAAAAAATAAAGTAATAAGCTTTACGGAAACTAAGCCCAGGCAGTCAACATATATTTCTGTTACAACTGATGCTACACTGCCTCAGTTCTCTTTTGTGCCCCCAGCTTGGTTTTTTTCTTCATATTTTAATGTTTTTATAGGAAAATCATTTTATGTGCTTATTTTGTATGAAGACTGAATATCTAAGCAAGATAAATTAATGTATCAAAAGATTTCACTGCATTTCATATGTAAAATGAAATGTGCTCAGAGCCTGGGACTCGCTCCCTCCCACTCACCTTTTACATACAAATCACCACATTTCCCAAACTGCTGTAGAGTTTTTCATTTGCAGCTTGAATCTGCAGCTGATGTAGAAATAAAGTCTGGAGTTCAGGAAACCCACATCAAAATTCTGATTTCAGTGGGACTGGGGTCTGAAGTCTGTCACTGAAAATTTAGAATTTAGGCTGAGGTTTCTAAAGGACTGTAGATACCTCTGGAATGGGACATTTGGTGTCCTGGAAGGGAATCAGGGGCAGGAATGGTCTGAGAGCAGAAAAAAATCAAGGATTTCTTTGAGATGTGGGGTGGTCAAAGTCAGGGTGGGTCATTCACAGCCCTCAACAGCAGAATTTAAATGTTGGTATTGCAGAGCATGGCTTGGCAGAGTCATGGAATCACAGAATTCCAGACTGGTTTGGGTGGGAAGGGACTTAAAGCCCATTTCATTCCACTCCCTGCCATGGGCAGGGACACCTTCCACCAGTCCAGGTTGCTCCAAGCCCCGTCCAACCTGGCCTTGGACACTTCCTCTGACTCACTTCCCTGTGGTCACTCTGCTTGATCTCCACTGGGAATTGTCCTCCCCAACACAGCACATTTTCCAGACACATTATCCCCCTCAGTGCCAGCCAGGTAGGGAGGGAAGGGAGCCTTTCTCCTCCCTCTGTGCTGCAGAGAACACTGTGCTAATGAGGTGACAGCAGCTGACAGAGCAGATTACACACAACCCCACCAGTAATTAGCAGTTATTCCTCCCTGCACCAAAGGGTTCAGAGGAGTCACAGCACTGCCAGGGGCAGACCCTTTGCACGGCGAAGTTGTGCCCCAGGAGTGGCACCTCCCATGCAAGGTCAGACCAGAGATCCTTGGGGGTTTAACCCTGGGAACCTGCAGTCAAAGCAGAACAGCTCCAATGGCTGAGGGCAAATCTGCTTTTTGTATTTTTTCCTGATTCCTTGTGAGCAGAGGTTGTTCTTATCCTTGTGAGCAGAGGTTGTTCCTCTGTGGCATCTACAGGGAGAAGAACAGAAACATCAGGGCATCAGCCCATGGAAATAGATGTTGACCATCCTCTGCCTTTCTCAGCTCAACAGTGTTCCTCATACAGTGGGTTTTTCCCGGAATGTTGTTTGGTGGAACAGCTGCCCCACTGCACATCTGGATCACACTGGGACACAGATTCTGTTATGATTCCCAAAACAGTGGAATGGCTGCCCCATTGCACATCTGGATCATTCCCTCACACAAGGTTCCTGCTGTGATTCCCAAAACCAAACAAATGGGCATTTTGCTCTGCTTTTGGACAGGCCTAACCAGGAGAAGAAGGGGAAAGGGGACTTGGCTTTCCTCCCTCCTCCTGCAGAGCCCTGGGCTCCACATCTGCCACAGCTGGGAGCTGGAATTCTGCCACATCCCCCATTCTGTGGGAATCCTCTGCTGCTCAGTCCCAGGGTGGAATGAGTTTGGAGATGCAGCATAATTATACATTCTAGAATTATAGGTGAAGGTAAGAGACCTGTGAAATTCCTATGGTGGTGGGGAAAGGGAGAGACAGAAGCTGAGCTCTCATCCTGACAGGAATTCCAGTTTCCAGTAGCTCACCCTTCACACATCCAGGTCAGAGCAGCGTGGGACAGTCCCTGTGGGAGCTCCTCCAGGAGAAGGAAAGATAGAAAGATAGGGAGAGAGAAAGATGAAAGAAAAAAAGCAAGAGAGGAAGAGAGAGAGGGAGAAAGAAAGAAAGAAAGGAAGAAAGAAGGAAAGAAGAGAAAGAAGGATTGTTTGTTTGGTGGCAGGTCACTCACAGCCAATGCCTTGCTTGCTCTGTGCTGGCAGAGAAGGACATTTATTGAGTTAAAAATGAACTGACCCCAGACCATGTGCAAGAAAGGCATGTCTTGACCCTCACACCAATTTCTTTCCCTCCGTCTCTGTTCAGTGTCACTACAGGCTGAGGGACAGAGCTCATGAACAAGATGCTCAGAAAGGCAGCTCATGTCCCCTAAAAATTTGCCCAATCCCCCAGAAAATTCCCTGTCCTACCCAGGAAAGGATTAAATTAAACCTGAGGCCTTGCTGGGCTCACTCAGAATTGCAGCAGTAACTCTGAACACTGCAAACTCTTTGGATCCCTTATTTGAAAGGTCCAAATATCTCTTCAGACTCACCAAGCAATGGCTTCCCAGCAATAGCACATGTGAATATAAGGAACAAAAGAGCCCATGGCCATGTGGATAACTCAGGAATAAAATGGAACTCTGAATCACACAGTTATTTGTAGTCAGCTCATCCAAGTCACTTTGTTCAGCCAAATTATTAAGACTCAGGAAACGCAAGAAATCCAAGATCATGAGTTTATCTGCCTTGATTTTTGTCTCTTAAGTACATAAAAAAGCAAAGCAGCTGCCAGGGCCAGAGGGAAGTTGAGTTGTTTGAGCACATGTTGTTCCCTTGAGTTATTGAATGAAGATGAAGCTGCACTGAGACTCCTGGGCAGGAAAACAGGACTCACCTGGCTCTGCTGGGGCAGCTCAGAACCAGCAAGTGACAGATTTTAAGAACAAGTAGTAAAACAAAAGAGAACAAAACACAATTTCAACCGTATTTCTCTATCTTTTCCTTCTTTTTTTTTTCCTCAAGAAGGTAAAAAGGTAAACAGAGTGAGTAGTTTGAGGAACAGTTGAGGTCAATTCAGGTTTGATAAAAATTCCTGTGGCACAACCAGGTTTAAAGCTGACACTGTTTCTCCTGTGGTTTTTGAAAGGTAGAAAAAGTAATCCCAGTAATGTTGTCTTACAAGTGAAAGGAACTTGTGGGCTGAGGAGATCCTGACCCACCCTCTAGGAGGCAGAAACACCAAAGACTTTAGGTGGCCTTTCCAAGGGTTCTCCCACCTTTTTTAGCAGCATGGAAATTTCCATACATGGACATGACTCACAGTAAATCAACTCCAGAATACTTAACAGGATGAAGTTTCAGAATTAAATACCAGGACAAAACCAGTAACAAATACAGACTCAGAGCTGCAAGAAGTGCATATTGAGATGAGATTTACCAATCTCGTCCTGGTTCCTCGGCAGCAGGAAGATTCCAGAGGCAAGCTGGAGGAATAGATCACATTCCAAGGGTAAAGGTGCAGGGAAGAACATGGACAAGATCAGGACAAGGAAGCAGCAGAAGAGGAAAGAAAGCAGAGAGGACCTGAGGGGTCATTCAGAGGGGGGTCTGATTGCCCAGCGATGGAGGAACCACTGGTTTGGGGGGTGGTGACTGGTCTGGGTTTGGATGGAGCCAGGGAGCTGTGGGTGATTGATTTGGTGATGGAGGGGGGTCACTGTCCACACTCAACTGCTGATCTGGGGCCAAGGAAATCTAAAGGAGGAGGGAGAGAGGGCAGGGGAGGCACAAGGGCTGGGGGGACAGGGCTGAGCAGGGAGTGATAAGGTTTCTGGGCATGGAAGAAGAGAAGAAATCTCTCCAGGCTGGGATGAGCTGAAGGAAACAAAGTGGAAAACAAGGGAGTGTCCTTGAAGAGTGTCTGAACTCCTGACACTGCCTCCAGGATGACGTGGGGCATCCCTTGTTGGGTCAAGAGGGCTGGCTAGAGAGGTGCCAAAAAGTGCTGCCGAAACATGTTTCATGAGACATGAAACTCGTGTTTTCTGAGCTCAGCAAGAGCACTGGCAGGAGCTTCACACATGTGGAGCTGTTTGGGTACAAAGACCTAACCTGGGAAGCTCTGGAAAAATTCTGGAGGGGCTGCTCTCCCCTTTAGAGGGATGAGCAGACAGGTTTGTGATGAGAGGCTGCCCCAGACATCTCCTGAGGGGGCAGCTCTGAGGTTCTGGGGACAGGCAGTGCTGGTCAGTCTGTGGTGGGTGCAGGGACATGAAAGGTGCTCTGGGTTCCATAAGGCCCTGGGTCAGAGAAGCATCATGTTTGCACAATAAAATAGGGGGGTTGGAAGGGTGTGAGAGCCACCACTGTAAGTGGTTTAGGAAGAGGAGGTTCTGTCCATGGCTCTGGGCAGGGACAGCCCTGACTCCCTCATGGTGTCTGTCTGTCCTGAACAGGAGAAACTCGAATGATGTTGTGCAGTGAGTCAGGGCCTTCAGCAGGTTATTCTAACCAGCCCCATGCAAGCAGGGGTTGAACAGGTTGGGTTTAGCCATGAACCCTAACTCTGGCCACACACTGTTGTGCCAAAACCACATCAGCTTAGGAAGCTTTGTCCCATGTTCCCTGTCCTTCAAACTGCCCTTGCACAGATGCCCGAGCAGCACTGGAAGTCATGGCTTGGCTGACAAAACAGACTTTGCTTTGATTATCATTTTTCCTGGTTTGTCTGGTTAAATCTGACACCACTTTGCTGATGTGGAAGAGAGAAAGGAGCAATCAGACACGGGGGAACACGAGGTTGGTCGGCACAATTCTAAAAGCCTGGGCCATATTTCATTGTGCACACTATTGAAAAATATGGTCCTATATTTAATGTTAATGGAAAGCATCAGTCATGCAGCATTGCCATAGGGACATTTCTATTAACATTAAACATACTTTGACACCAGTAAATGTTACTGGCTGGTAGAGGAAAGTTACACCGTGTGTAATTTTGCTCTTTGTTATCTCTTACCATGTGTAGGTGTCTGGGTGGCACTGTCTAGTATCAGGTGATTATAATTTTGTTCTTGGTCATCTGAAATTCATAGAAAAAAAAATACCTTTAAGAACTAGCTTAGCAAACCCAGTGATCTGCAGATGATAATTACAGCTCACAGCACTCACAGGAAATCTCAGCGTGATTCAAAAAAGGAGAGGAAAATGCTTAAGAAAGCAGAAGATTCTGTTCCGTAGTTCACTTAAAATTCCAGATGCAAGAAGAATATGATAATAGGAATCTGCTCCCCTTCTGCTGAGCCTGCAAATTAAGGTTATCTGCAAAGGTGAGAAACATGTCCAGGCAGGAGCAAACTGTGGCTGCTGGACCCGCATGGGCTCCCGGGAGCTGCTGGAACCTCAGAGCCCCTGCCCCCTGCTCCACCTCCACCCACCAGGGAGACCTGGACACTTGGAGGTTTGGAGATTTGGAAATCTGGAGGTTTTCAGGACGTTATCCCCAACCACCCAAAAACCACTGTCCCACTGTGAGCACAACCAGAGCAACAATGTCCTGTCTGAGTGCAGAGAGAAATCAAATAAGTGGCCTCTTTAATCAATGAAGTTGAGTTAAATGTCTGCGTGTGGATGTGGATCTCCCTCCCCAAGAAGGGAGAATCCTGTAAAACTGATGTATTCAGTATTAAATTCTTCAAAGTAGGGGGAAAAATCCATGGCAGAGTGACTGCCAGAACTGGGCTTGGGAACTGCCCTGTGGGGTGGAAAACAACTCTGCCTCTTTTTCATCGTAATAAAACCATTAGATAAGTGAGTCCTGATAAACTTCCATGACCTTTAGATTCCACACAGGCCTTCAGTAAGGAAGGAATGCTTTGTCCAGATCTTTACAACAGGGATGGAACTGTAGCAATGGAGGGTGAGAGGAGATTTCTAGAAACCTTTCCTGCCGTGCTCTCCCTGTACAAGGTGGATACTCTGATGTCTCCTCTGTTGTTCTTGTAACCCTGTCACTGATACTTCACTTTCCCCCAAGAAGAGCTGTTTCCCTGGGTCATTCTCACCTCTGTTCTGACCAATTGTTTCTTTTCTGTTCCAGGGACATGGAGAAAACCCCCCTTGTTTCCGCCACAGCTCTTTATGACAACACTGTTCCTGTGTGTTCCCTTAACTTTACTCTTCAAGTTAATGCCATTTCTTTTATGTTTCTCTTGCTTTGCCTTTGATTATTGTCATTTTAGCACCCTGTGCTCTCTCTGAGTGACCTGGATCCTTCTCAGGCCTGGGACATGTTTCTGAGAGAGACCTGACCAGCACAGAGTGGATTCCCTGGATTCTTCCAAGTCAACTTCTCTTGTTCACACAGACTCGTGATATTTTACTTTTCCTGGTTCACATGAAGTTTGTGATCCTTTGTGATTCCTTATTGCTTTTCTGAGAAACTGTCCAATTGTTCTCCAACACATTTCAACATTCTTGTTTTAGTCCAATGCATCTCATTTTTCTCCATTTAATCAATTTATTTTCAGGCTATTTCTCCAATTTGTCAAGAACATTTTAAATTCTAATCCCGTTCTCTAATAGACTTATGGTCACCCAAGCTTCATATCACCTGCAAATTTAATAAGCAAATTCCTTTTCCACCAGTAACAAGGAGACTAAATTCAGAACCACATCAGTTCATCTTTGGTTCCCCTTTCTGGTCACACATGTACCCCAGAGAGGTTCATTAACAACATGCTTCTCAAATTAAACTCACATTACTTTCCTAGAAACTGCTGGAAATCTTGCTGAGGTCATGAGCCTTAATAGAAATTATTCCTCCCTGGCCACAAAACACAGCAAAAAAATAAAAATAATATTAACTTCACATGATTTGTTTCTGAGAAGTTGTGCTTTATCTCCCTGAAACTCCTCTCCCTGCACAGCACCTGGAATGTCTGTTTACAGGCAGGATTAAATCAGAGCTTATTTACTCAGGGGACAACACTCTGGACATCTCTGCTGGGGCACTGCTCCGTCTGGGAACCAGGCACTCCTTAAACACAAAGGCAGCTGGAAACACCCAAAGGGTTTGATCCCAAAGGATGTGAGAGGAGCCCAGGTTCACATGGACCCCTTGAGTGCCCTGGAATAAGTGGCCCACAGGGCCCTCAGAGTTTTCCTCTAGATCCTCCCCTCTTGTTTTTAGCAAGGGAAAGTCCTGCAGGAACACGTTTTGTGACTTTGCTTTAGTTTCTCTTCCTCCATATGGTCAAATTTCACTTAATTGGGAAAACTGGACCAGAGAACGGGTGGGACAAATAAGAAAGTATTTCTGGAATCCCTGGAACTATCCAGGGGGGTTTTCCCAGAATCAGAAACACAGAATGTGCCGACTGTGAAGGGACCCACAGGGACCATTGAGCCCCACTCCTGGCCCTGCACAGGACCCTTTTGGGGGCAGGTGGGTTAATTTTTATCTAGTTTCCAGCAAACATGATGCACATTCATGCTCACTAATCCTGCATTAGGTTTTAACTGTCCCTAAGTTCAAACAGACCTTTTCAGTAATACAATTTTAAAACACTGTCTGTGGTGGTCAGTCTGGCACATCTTTAGAAATAACTGCAGTAATTTCAGTCCCTGTTACCAAAACCCACAATATACTTTAGGTCTTAACTGACTCATCTGGCTTCAGCTTCTATTAGATCTTTTATATTTCTTGGTGGGACTAAAAACCCAATTTATTACTAGAAAATGCTTTCCCATAGAGGTATTTCTAGGTCATGAACCTCGACAATCATAACTTTACCATTCTTTTAGATAATCTCAATATTCTGTGCCTCTGGAAAGCTGTGGGGATGAGGTCTGGGCTGGGATTCACTTCAGCAGATTTGATCCATGGCATTGTCAAGCAGAAATGTGTTTTAAATATTACTGGCAGAATGGTGTTTAGCATTTTGGCTGCCAATGGGGCTGCTGGAGCTGCCAGACCCAGCTCCGGGGAGCCTCCTTTGTGCAGAATTTGTAGGATTTTGGTTGCAGAGGCAGCTGGTTTGTACAGTGCAGGTCAGGGCTCTCAGTGCCCTGAGTACAACTGTCTCTCTTGCAGCTGCTTATCTGCTGTCAAGTTCATAAAATCACAAAATCACTGAGGCTGGAGGCACCTCTGGAGACCTTCCAGTCCAACCCCTGCCCAAAGCAGGGTCAGCTTGTGTGGTCCAGGATCATTTTCGTCACGGTTTGGAACATCTCCAAAGATATCCTGAAGAAAAGGAGACTCAGGGGAGACCTTTTCAGTATTTCAAAATCCCTGACAGGAGGGGGGAGCCAGGCGGGGGTCGGGCTTTGCTCCCAGGGAAAAAGGAACAGGACAAGAGGAAAGGGCCTCAAGTTGTACCAGAAGAGGTTTTAGATTGGATATTAGGAAAAAATTCTTCATGAAAAGGGTTGTAAAGCATTGGCACAGCTGCCCAGGGCAGTGGTGGAGTCACCAGTCCTGGAAGTGTCAAAAAAAACACGTGGATGTGGCACTCGAGGACGTGGTTTAGTGGTGAACATGGTGGTGGGGTGATGGTTGGACTTGATGATCTTAAAGGACTTCTCCAACCTTAAGGATTCTGCGTTTCTGTGACTCAAAGAATGGAAACTCCATAACCTCTCTCCGAATCCTTTTCCAGTATTCAACTACCAGTGAGAAAGCTTTTTCTTATGATTAAGTGGAATTTTCTGTATTACAACTTGTGCTCTTTGCCTCTTCACAGAATCCCAGAATACCAGAATCTGCTGAGTTGGAAGGGTCTCACAGGGATCATCCAGTCCAACCCTCAGCCCTGCACAGGCCCATCTCCAAGAGTCACCCCCTGTGCCCCAGAGGATCAGCCAAACCCTCCTGGAGCTCTGGCAGCCTTGGGGCTGTGCCCACTGCCCTGGGGAGCCTGGGCAGTGCCCAACCAGCCTGTGGGGGAAGAACCTTTGGCTGAGATCCAACCTGAGCCTGCCCTGACACAGCTCCAGCCCTTCCCTGGCTGCTGTCCCTGGTCCCCCCAGAGCAGAGCTCAGTCCCTGCCCCTCCTCTGCCCCTGCCCAGGAAGGTGGAACTGCACTGAGGTCTCCCTTCAGTCTCCTCTGCTCCAGCTGAACACACCAAGTGCCCTCAGCTGCTCCAAAGCTGATGTTTCTGCCGTGGCACTGGGCCCCACTGGGAAGGGACTGGCTCCATCTTCTTTACTCACCTATCAGTTAATTACCTGCACTAATGAGATCCTCCTGAGCCTTTCCCTCTCCAGGCTGAGAAGACCCAGCTCTCAGCCTCCCCCACACCCCAATCCCTTTCCTGGCCCTTTGCTGGCCCTGCTTCAGTTTGCCTGTGGCTCTGCTGGACTTGGGAGCCCATCACTGCTCCCAGCAGTGCAGATATTTCCCCCAGTGCTGGCAGAGGGGAGGGATCACCTCCCTGACCCGCTGGCAGCATTCCTGGGATTCTCTCCAGGGTGCTGGTGGCCTCCTTTGCCACAAGGGCACATTGATCCCTCACCTTGCACTTGCTGCCCGACATCGGTCATTTTACCCACCATTTATTACCTTATTTCTAAGTTATTAGATCTATTTTTGAGGTTGCAAAGCAGGTAGTGAGTAACGAGCCTGTTGGATTTTTGATGACCTCTCCCTGACATTTGCAGTGATAAGTTCATTGAGCATGACTAAACTGCTCCACAGACACTTCTCTCCTCAAAGCCTTGGCAAGTGATGGATTTCCCCGGGAGGTTTCCATCCTTCCACATGCTTTTAGAGCACCGTGTGCTTCCACACAGACGTGGGGCCACAGTCACGCCAAGGAGAGCAAGGACATCAAACCTGGCTGCAGCAAAGCTGATTTACAAATCAATCTGCAACTCAAACACCCAAGTTCTTTGTGCTCTTCCCAACTGGTGTTGCTCACACACACCAGGAGCTGATAGGTGAGAGGTGACAAAGAGATGGAGACACTTTTGGTGTGAAATGCAACCATGTAGAACAGGAACAGACAGAACTGGAGCACATCAGTTGTTCCAGAAGGGAAACAATAGAGGTTTCTCCCTCCTGCAAACACAGTGCTCAGTGAGTCACTTATTGCCACAACCTCACTCCGAGGTGAAACTGTGTCCTCACTGAGGACAATGACACCAGCACTCACAGGGATGGGAACCACCATTTTCTGATTTTGATCAACTTTTAATTTCACCACAAGTCACTTCCCTTCCCTTCCCTTCCTTTCCCTTCCCAAACCTTCCCAAACCTTCCCTTTCTTCTCTAAAAACCTCCTATGTTTTGAGGCTACTGCTTAAGAAATGCCATCCAAACCAGTCAGAACCCGAATTATTGGCATTTTGATGTAGCTGAGCTAATCAAGCATCTGAATGCAGCACTGGGCTTCATTTACCACTTCTGTAGCCCTTTGTAAACACTTTCTAAACAATAAAATGCTTTAAAATGATGGCTGAGCCTTCCTACAGCTCTTCAGGTTTAACAGGATAATGCTGTTAATTGTGAAGTGCCAGTTAGGCAGAAGCTTATCTATTTTTGAGACAAGGATCTGAGTTCAAAGCTATTTACTAGGAAACTCCATTAGGGAAAGAAAGAATTCACAGGGCTCTGAATTGCCAGACCACAATAGGAAATTTCTGAGGCAGCTGGAGGAGAGATCAGATAAAATAACCAGCAAAAAGAATGAGGTATTTTACTGGGAGAAAGGAAACCAGTGCTCCCAGCTCCTCTGCAAACAGGGGGAGACACATGGACAGGAAGGGGTTTTAAGGGCTTCATTTTTTTTTTTCCAAAGGAAATGGGGTCACATGGAAAGGACAGGACAAAGTGCTGCATCCCACAGAAATATATCTGTGATTATGTCTGAGTTCAGTAACCACTGCTCAGTGAGGTACCACGTGGGGAAGGAGGGTCTGTGTGGGGGCACTGTGAAGGGATAAGGGAAGATGCTGTTGGAGGGAGAAGGAAGATTCTCTAGGAACTGGGAAATGCCAGGGGACAAGGCTCTGCCTGGATGGCCTTGCTGCCCTGC
The DNA here is from genome assembly GCF_001604755.1 of Lepidothrix coronata. Taxonomy (NCBI): domain Eukaryota; kingdom Metazoa; phylum Chordata; class Aves; order Passeriformes; family Pipridae; genus Lepidothrix; species Lepidothrix coronata. The sequence continues at coordinate 688,014 of NW_016690447.1, read as the reverse complement.
TGGGATGTCCCTTCTGCTGCAGCTCCAAACCTGTCTGAGCTCTCCAGAGCCCTCCAGCTTCAGCAGGGAGGGAAGTAGAGGAGCCTCTGCCCCTCCACTGACTCTGTCTCTTCTCCCTGCCTCACATTTCTCCATGGAGGTGACACTCAGATGACTGGAGGTGACACTGATGTCCCGGCAGCCCAGCATGGTGAGAGCTGCAGGTGGTGTCCTGCAGGTAAAGGTGTTTTCTGTGCCTGCAATTAGGGCTCAGGCAGCTCCATGAGAGAGGTTCAGGTGATCTCCTAAACTTCCCCAAGGGCCTCTCTCCTCAGTGTGCCCAGCCTGTGTTTCAAGATGGAGGGGAGGGGTCCTTCTATTAATTCCTTGAAGTTTTATGAGAAGGTACATGCAGTTTTGAAAAGAATATTCTGGGCTGGAAGTCACCCACAGGGATCATCGAGTCCAGCCCCTGGCCCTGCACAGGCCCAGCTCCAAGAGTCACCCCCTGTGCCCCAGAGGATCAGCCAAACCCTCCTGGAGCTCTGGCAGCCTTGGGGCTGTAAGGATTTGCCTGTGGAGGATGGTCCAAGAGCACACACATTTCTCAAAGACAGGCTGATTCAGTCTTGTCTTCCAGCACAACCCTGACCATGATCTCCCAAAGGCAGCGTGGGCAGAGCCCTCCTCTCACAGAGTTACAAGCCCAGTGCTCAATTCGGAGCCACCTGAACCATTTGGGTCATTCCAGGGCATCTCAGACACCCACAAAGGGCTGAAAGGAGTGAGGTAGGACCTACCAGAGGTCTGATGTCACGGAGTCACAGGATCCCAGAACGTGCTGAGCTGGAAGGGACCCACAGAGATCATCGAGTCCAACCCTCAGCCCTGCACAGGCCCATCCCCAGGAGTCACCCCCTGTGCCCCAGAGGATCAGCCAAGCCCTCCCTGATCTCTGTCAGCCTGTGCCCTGGGGTGGCTCTGTCAGCCACAGCTCTGTGACCACTGCCCTGGGCAGAGCTGATGTTCCCCCCCAGCGGGTCTGGGCTGTGTTTGGGGCTGTGCTGGAGCAGTGCTGGGCACACTGGGATGGCTCAGTCCCTGTGACACAGCCAAGGGCTGCTCTGCTCCTCCCAGGGCCCTGCCAGGACCAGCCCGGGGGGCACAGGGAGCTGGGGGGGCACAGGTGGGACAGGGGAGCCCAACTGCCCCCAGGGATGGCCCAGACCGTGGGGAGTCACGCTCAGCACACAGAGCTGGGGGAAGGAGGAGGGGGATGTTCAGATGGATGGGGTTTGCCTTCCCCAGCCCCCAGCAGCTGGGAGGGAGCCCAGGGCAGTCCTGGGATGGCTGAGCCCACGGGAAGGGGGAGTGAACTCTTCGTTTTGCTTGTGTGACTTTTGCTTTCCCTTTTAAACTGGCTGTATCTCAATGCAGCATTTTTCTCACTTTTATCCCCCAATTCTGTCCCCCTTGGTGTGGGGGGGGTGAGGGGCACGTGGGGCTGAGTTCCCTCTGGGGTTAAACCACCACAGTCACAACCTGCATTGTCTGCACAGGGAGAAAAACTCTGGGAAACTTTAAATAACCCCCAAAGAGTTCCCATTGCACCTCTTGCCCAAGAGATCCTCTTAAGACACAACCTTTTCACACAGATTTAACCTTTCCTTTGGTACTTACTTTTAGTCTTCTCCAGAGCCAATTTCTTAACTCTCAATGATTTCCTATGTGAATATTGTTAAAAAAAAAATCTAGATTTATTGTGTTCTATAATAGAAAAAAAATATTAAGTGTCAGAATACAGAAAAAAACCACTGTATTTTCCAGCATGTCTTTTTCTTAATAAAGTTTCTGATAAAGACTGCAAAGCAAGGATATTTTTAATATGTGCCAACTGTATTACAGTTGTATTACAGGTCTGTGATGGTTCTGACAGTCATACATTATTTTGCATTAGTTTTACAGTATTTAATAAAGTATTTGGAAGTGCTCTTAAATCTGTAATCAACATGACAAAAGAAGTGGCCCAAAGAGGAACAATCAGCCTCTGAAGCCCAGGGCAGGGGTGGAGTCCCCACCCCTGGAGGGGTTTAAAAGACATGAAAATGTGGCACTTGGGGACATGGGTTAGTAGTTGAACTGGATGATCTTAGAGGCCTTTTCCAACCTAAAGAATTCCATGAAAAAACAATTCCTTGCCATCTCCTCTGGCCTTTCCAACAACCTCAGCATTTTTCTCCCTTCAGCCTTCTTCCTCAGCTGAGATTTTCAGAGGAGGATGTAACAAGTGGTTTTTTTCTCTGATGACAAGCTCCCTCTTTGGCATCTGCACTAAGGAAGAGAAAATCCCCGTCTAAGGCTGCTCTTCCAGAGCACTTCTGGCTTTGGGAACTGAAAGCAATGTAGCCCCGAAGGGAGGAGGAAAGCAGAGCAAAAGCTGCTGATGAGAACAGAAATACTTTCAGCACAAAGCTCCTCATTTATCACTCTCCTGCCCCCTCTGGCATCTTCTGTTCACAGTTTGCAGTGCAGAGGGAAACCCTTGAGCAAATGTCCTTCGGCTGTTCCAGGATGCTCAGGCAAAGCTGAGCAGGTGCCTGGGGCAGGGGCAGGAACCAACCCTGTGCTCAGCAAAGCCTTTTCCCAGGAGTTTGGACAGAGTGGCAAAGGCAGCCCAGGGAATGGGGGAGGTGAAGCCCATGGTCCCATCCTGAGTCAGCTCTGCCCAGCCAGGACTCAGAGGTGATGAGCACATGAGTATTTAGCCTAATAGATCATTAAATCCCAGCTGTATTTCATGTACACCAGCCAATAACTAATTACTTTGTACTTCTGTGCTGTGAATATCCTGCTTGCAGAGGGTTTGTGTACTTGGCTCACAGTGCCCAGGCACACTGACCCTGAAAAATGGGCTGGAGCAAGGGGCAAGCCAGACAAAGCCAGGAGTTAAGCCACTAGTAGAGTCAGCATGTCAGTCATTCAAGGGGCTGGAAATGCCAGATTAAAGGCTGTCCCCAACCCCTTCATTTGATATTCATTATGTCAGGGTTTTGTTCTCCCATTTCAACATATTTTTCAACTGTAATCCTGTGACTCATTCATTGAACAGGATGCTCAGGGAATAAGGCAGCTATTCAGGAGTTATTTTAATCCTCATTAAGTGGTGAATGGCCTGTTCTTTAGTATCCCACGCCATCGAAACCCTGTACTGATTAGGGAACTGTTATTTTCCATGAAGTCTTTCCTCCAACACCCATCTAAGCCTCACAAACAGCCTCCAGACTCCCAGCCCAGGTAAGGTGAGGACTGCCAGCCCCAGGTTTAACCTGAGCCCCAGAGCAGGTTTAACTGAGCTCCAGAGCAGATGCACCTGAACCTGCAAGGTTCTATTCCTTTTGAGAAACAGCCCTGGAACACTCAGGGAAGATTTTTCATATCACACAGGGGATTTTTAATAGGATTTTGCAAGCATAAATGAGCTGCTAATTAATCACCCCCCTTCTGTGGGGGAGGTAAAGCAGGTGTGACTGCTCCTGCTTTACATGTGGGGAAAATAATGAAGACAGGTGGAATCACCTCCCGGGGCTGCACAGTGACAGAAGGAGGACTGGGAATGCTCCCCCAGGCCAGTTCAGCCCCAGGATTGTTACTGTCCATCACCAGCCAGGGCAGTGAGAGCACAGCCTGCCTGCTCAGGGAAGAGGCTGGAGCAGCAGGAGCAGCTGGGGGGGCTCATCCTGGAGAAAAGGAGGCTCAGGGGGGACCTTCTCACTCTCTGCAACTCCTGACAGGAGGGGGGAGTTGGGGGGGTCAGACTCTGCTCCCAGGCAACAAGGGACAGGATGACAGAAAGAGCCTCAGGTTGTGCCAGGGGAGGTTTAGATCAGATATTGGGAAAAATTTCTTCACAGAAAGGGTGACCATGCACTGGCACAGCTGCCCAGGGCACTGGAGGAGTCCCCATCCATGGAGGTGTTCAAAAAACATGTGGATGTGGCACTTGAGGACCTGGTTTAGTGGCGACCGTGGTGGTGGAGCTGAGGTGATACTTGACTTGGTGATCTTACAGTTGTTTTCCAGCCTTAATGACTCTGTGATTTTATGGCTGTGGCAGCTCCTTGGATTCAACACTTTGAACATCCTCCTGCAGGTGTTTCAAATGTGGGGAACAGGAAACTAAAGCGACTTTGAAAGGCTCTGGTTAACTGAGCTTCCCACAGGCCTGTCCCTGAGGCACCATCCACAGCAGGAGAGCCTTCCAGGGGTGCCCCAGTGCCCTCCCCTCCTGCCTGCCCCCTCGGGGCACCCATTGATGTCTGGGTGCTGGCACAACAAGGTCAGGCTGCTGTTCCTCACAGCTGGACACTCGTCAGCAGGATTGGCACTGAGGGTTTGGCTGCAGGAACTCCCTGGCAGTGCCAAGAGAGGAATCATTTTCACCTGGACACCAGTCAAGTGCTTCCCCTGCCACCTCCTGGAGCTGTCACTCGGTGCCTCGTGCTTCTCACATCTTAGAAATGCTCTAACCCCCTTAACTGCTCTGCACAGGCTCAAGGCACAGCATTTATTTGGAACTAAAGGCTGTGTGAGTCAACACTTCACAGGGAACTTCAACTCAGTCATTTGCTACTTTTTGACCTTCTGTTTCTCCAGTTTGTGTTGTGTTTATTCCTTATTTTAAGGTTATGGAAGAGAAAGGGCTGAAATTAATTCTAAGAAATCAAGAAGGAGATGAATCATAGAATCACAAAATATGCTGAGTTGGAAGGGACCCACAAGAATCATGGAGTCCAACTCCTGGCCCTGCACAGGCCCATCCCCAAGAGTCACCCCCTGTGCCCCAGAGGATCAGCCAAACCCTCCCTGAGCTCTGGCAGCCTTGGGGCTGTGCCCACTGCCCTGGGGAGCCTGGGCAGTGCCCAACCAGCCTCTGGGGGAAGAACCTTTGCCTGAGATCCAACCTGACACAGCTCCATTATGTCCAACTGCAGGTGGAAAATACTGAGATGGAAAGAGCACTGATGTTCTGGAGGTAATAGCTGACCCCTTCAGGAAATCAGGATGGCCCACTGATGCCAAAAAATTGATGGAAAATAGTCCTTCTCTTTCAAATATCTGAGTGAAAGCATGTGGAGAACAGGGCTGTAGAACAGGGCTGCAAGTTCCCTCACAAAAATATGTCTCCTGTGTTGAGAGCCTGAACAAACTCACACACTCATTCACACTGGAATCTCCTCCTCCCACACACACCTTATATCCCTGATGGAACACGGAAACCAAGCCCACTCACAAACTCCCTACACACCAACATATGTCTCCTTCCCAGCACATTCCTGGAGCTCCTCACTGACTCTTCTCAAGTGCCAAACTGCCAAAGCAAACTGCAGGGAAGAGCTTGGCATGAGGGAAATACAACTTCTGTTTTCAAGCAGCTACACCTAAAAAGAGCACTTACAGAAAAACAAAGCCACGAAAAAATATTTCCCAGTCTTGGCTAAAATGGTGTTTTTAGAAACGGCAACACCCCATGAGGATAAAGGTAACCCAGAGCTCCAGATATCTCTCTCCAAGGACACTGATAGTTGTGGAGCATCTTTGGAAAGGCTGTTTGATGGACAACACACTATCAAAAGGGCAGGTTTTCCCACTGTTCCCAGGGCCTCGGGAGTAGAAGAGTCTGGAAAAGAGACACATCCTGGGGATTCCCCTCAGAAATGCATCTGCTGTAGAGAGCAGTAACCAGAGAGACCCTCGCTGCCCCAAAGGGGAATGTTTGGACTCACTTTTGAGCTGGAGTTTTATATCTCCCCATAGCATTTCTTATTTTATTTGCTCTTATTTTCTTTGATTTTAATTAATATATTGCTGCCCTTTCTCACATGTTCCAGCATAAATCGGGTGAACAAAAGGACAAAAGGACTAAAAGAAATCCAGAGGAAGATAAAGAACAAGGACTTTCTTTCTGGGAGAGATAATTCTGCAGTGCTGGTGACAAATCCCAGGGGACAAACAGAGCTGGTGTTGACAGTCAGTGCCTGGGATCCCTCCTGTGTTTGAGGACTTCCCACTGACTTTGGAAACACAAAGTAATTGGATAAATATGGACTGGTTTTGTCAGAAATCAAACAGCTGAGCAGGCTGCATGACTAACGTCAGCCAGCAAAGCACAAACAGCAGCTGGGGGAGCAGCCCTGGATTCCAACCTTTGGGAACATGTTTAAAATGCACCGATCATAGTGAAAACATATGGTCAGAAGGGAACAAAATGTGTCCTTTAAAGGGCACTTCTGAAGATGAAGTTGATTTAAGAAGGTATAAATAGTCTGGGGTTCTAAAGCAGGATTAGTTAAATGCAATCTTTTGTGGAACACAGCCAGCTCCTGCACATTTCACGGGGAGAGATAATTATGCAAATACCTTTGGAAGTAACACATGGTCCTTTTTAACCCCGTGGTATTGGCAGGAAGGAGAAGGGAAGGGAATTTGAAATCTTCTCTGTGTTTTTCCCTCTTCCATGAAGTATAAAGAGAAACAAAAACTGAGGATGAAATCCCTGGCAGAAGGGCTCTCCACTGACTCCCATGGGGCTGGAGAGCAGAAATCCAAGCCCCTGCTCATTCTGTCCCTCAGGGAACACCAGGACCTGGCTCTCCCAACTTTTTATACTGAAAAGACACAGAAATAAGCAGAAAGCCTAAACCCTTGTTACACTCAAAGCATAATTCACAGGAAAAGCAACCTAATTTGGATTCCCATGGAACAGGATGGTTTGGAATGGCCTGTCCTGTCACCCAGGGAGGAGGTGCCCAGAGCAGAGCACAGCACGGCTGGACCAGCCCCTGTTCTGGCTCAGGAGTGATGGACAGGACACATCATAAGGAATGTGATGATCATGACAAGCAGACTTAACTCCTTAACTGACTGTGAGTCCCTGAGATCAGCTCAGCTGCTCAGAACAGGGTGCCAGTAACACCAGGGTTGGGGATCTGATCCCTGGGGGCCATTCACTGAGGAGTTAGATCAATGATCCTTGGAAGTTCCTTCCCACTCAGAATATTCTGTGAAATATTCTGTAAATCACTCTAAAGTCAGAGAAACTCCCTTGCTCTTTGTCAGCAACACATGACCACCCCTGAGGTGTCTGGGCAGAGAGGACAAGATTTGATATGACTCAGGAACAAGCCTGTGTGAGGGGTCAGGAATGGGAACTCTGCCTGGTGGGACTGGTGGAAATTTATCCCACCCTTTTGCTGATTCCTGGCATTTTCTTGTTCCCAGGCTTGTTTGCTTGCCCATCAACTGCTAAACACTCCTTTGGGCCAGGGCTTTAAAGAGAGTTAAGATCCAGATCCAATGTAGCAGTGATCATATTCTTGTCTTTAAGCATATGAGGAAGTCAGAGGCACTAATCAAACACTTAAAATGAACCACGGGCTTTATAAAGGCAAAAAGAAAGGGGGAAGAACTACGAGATCTATTTAAATCCAGTCCTAATCCTATCAGCAATTAAGCAGATGGTTAACTTTAAGCATCTGCTTGAGTCTAACTGAAGTCACATCACACAGTAGCTTTCAAAATAGCAATTCTCTAGAAAGATCTGGGTGTGACAGTGTCAAAATCGTGCTTTTTACTATGAATTACCTTTTCTGTTCTTGCAGTGTTTCTATGCCATCAAAAGGGGAAAAGTGACATAACCTTTGAAGGAGCTGAGAACAGATTTACTAACCCTGACTACCAAAGTCAGGACTGTATTCCTTTCATGAAACACAGATTCTTGGATATGTTACACATCCTTATTATTTTAATTTAAAACATTATTTGATTAAAAAGCCCTTTTCCATGTGTTGTAATTAGAAATGTTCAGCTTGGTCAACTCAAAACCAGCTGAAATTGCAAAGCCTTTTTTTTTTTTTTTGAGTAATTTTATTTTTTGGTATTTGGAAGCCTCAGAGCAACTCACATGTGGAAAACTGGATTCCTGTTAAAGGGGAAAAAAGAGTTCCAGCTAGTCCAGGAAACCTGCCTGGATTCCAGTGACCAAATTGCTTGGCACAGTGAGCACTTCCAAACAATGTGTCTGTCTGCAGTGACAATAACTTAAGTATTTATCATATATTTAGGTTATATTATATATTACTGTATATATTAGGCTCATACAGGTCTTATTTGGGGAAATTCTGTAATAACTACCAAAGTAAGATCTTTAAAATGATCACTTTTTGTTGTGCCATGCTGGTACCCTTTTCCATGGAAAATGAGCACCCCCTTAAAGAGTTGTTTTTCCATCCAGTTGTCTCAGTTTTAGCAGAATCGGAGCATTTTTTCATCAACCTTTCAAGGCCCAGGTTCCTGAATCATTTGAGTAGGTGGGGATTTATTTATCTTCCCATTAAAGGGAATTCTGTGCCTATTTTTTTTTAAAGAAGAGGCACAAACAGCCCTTTGCAGCTTGAAGGCCCCCAAGGCAAAAGGCAAACAAAAGAATCAACTTTTTTTTTTTTTTTGAACCTGTGGGTTTTAATTCAGCCTCAGGTTTGGTTTCAGATCTCAGCTGTGGTTTCTCTAGCAGGTGTGGTTGGTGAGACTGCAACTCCCTGATAACTCCTGTGATATTTACTGCCCTTCTCTGCCAAAACCTGGCTATATGGCAGAGAACAGCATTTACAGCAGTGTAGGGAAAGCACTCACTCTCTGCCTTCTGTGGGAATAGTTACATAGATAAATTTAATCCTCAGCTATATTTGCTGGAAAAGAGCTTTTTAATTTTATTTTATTTTATTTCATTTCACTTTATTTTATTTCTGCACTCAGCTCACCAAGGCCAAGCAAACCAGTCCTGTGGTCATGTTTAACTGGGCATCACTGGGTGATGGTGCTGAAGGAGCTGCTCTTGCTCCCTCCCCAGCCCTCAGTTCCATGACTCTCCTCCCTCTCTTGTGCCTGTGTTGGTGTTTAGATGATCTTGCAAAAGATTCTGTGCTTTTTCTATCAGTTTTTTTTTCTCATGGAGTTTTTGGCTAGAGCAGGTCCCTGAGCTCACTTTTGGTACAAAGGAGGAGGAGGAAGGTGGGGCCGAGGATCTGCCCCTTGCAGGGATGAGGGATGTTCACCTTGCTGGGTGATGGCTCAGGGACTGGTTCACGTCAGGAATTCTGGTCCTAATATGAAGGTGTCACAGGAACAAAACTCCCCTGAGCTCCTGGGCTGTGCCTTCAGAGTGAAGTCACAGACACAACTCAAGCACAGAAATGCTGTTTGTCTGAGCTGGGCAGATTCTGCCTCACCCTGGGCAGGCCCCTCCGTCCAGCATTGCCCCAAAATGAGCAGGAAGCTCAAGGTTAAACTGAAGCAAAAGCAGCCTCCTGGACAGACACCTGGCATGCTGTTTACCCCAGAAATGCCCCCTCTGAGCTGCTCTGGACTCCTGGTAAGGTCCACACAGACACCAGGAGCCCACAGTGCTTCTCCCCTGAGATCCAAAGGGATCACCAAGGCAGGCTGTGGGTGTGTGGATATCCTTCTTCCTCCCTGATGACTCCAAAAGGCCTCCAGAGCTTGGGAAAAATCTCTTAAGTGTTTTTCAGCGTGAGAAACTGGGAGAAGGAAGAGGACAAGCTCCCTGAACAGTAAAGTTCAGGATACAATAACTGTGCAGGAAATTTTGCAATGCAGAGAAGGGATTTTTCTTCTCCTTTTTCCCTGTTCTCCTCTCCATCTGCTCCCCCCCTTCAGTGCAGTGGGAAGCTGCTGTCCAGATGGTGCTGACACACTGCAGTGCCTTCAGTCCAGATGCAAAGCCTGTCCCTTGAGGAAGGTGACTCCCTCTGCACCAAGAGACACAAAACTTCCTGGGGAAGCACTTCTGCAAGAGGGGACTAGGCTCCTGGGCAGCTGGGGAGGAGCAGCTGAGCAGGAGGTGATGGTAGCTAAAATTCCTGTACAGGATGTACAAACATTTGGAAAAACTCAGAAAACTTCCAGCCAAATGGTTGTAACTGCAGGAAATCACAGCTCATGAAACCATGGGGGTGTGAAGATGCTCCTGAGCACGAGGGGCTTGGTGAGAGCAGTGAGAGGAGGGGATATCTCCTTGTCTCTGCTCACACTGAGTGTGTACAACACTCCTGGACGTGCCCCAGCCAGGATGAGACTGTCCTCTCTTAGCCCTGCTCTCCAGACCACGGCAAAACCTCCTTCTTGAGGCAGATGTGCCCCATGTACTGACACCTGGTGACAGAACCACAGCTCCTCCAGACCCACTGCCCAGTCCCTCTGAGACCTGGTCCCACCACTGTGGCAGGAGACCCTGCCCCAACCAGGCCTAATATCCCATCAGAGAATGCACACAGAGCAAGCCATCACACAAACTACTGTGAAAGTTCAGCTGCAGGGGCTGCCTTGGTGTCGAATTGGGCTAAAACCAGCCTGGTTCACAAACTCCAAACACACCCCCTGCTTTTGAAGCAGGATTTGGCAGATAGGAGGGGAGTTGGCCTGGAAACCTCTCACTGACAGTCAAACACTTTATATGGAAGTCCAGTCCCCTTTCATCCAGTCAGGACCTTCTGACATAACCTTCTTGGGGTCTGGGTGTGGAGATTCCTCCCTTGGCTGGGGGCAACCTCCAAGGTCATTCCTGGAGGCTGAGAGCAGAGATCTCACAAGCCTCAGTCTGGGTGAGTTATATCAAATCTCTGCTTAATACTTATTTCTTTTTGCCAGCTTTAATATAATTGCTTCAATAATTGCTTTATTATGGTGCACTAGCCTATCTTACACTACACTACTATTAGCTTTAACATTATTATGTAGTAAATAATTCTGATTAAGATCTTTTGTTTGATCATTTGTAATAATAAATGATTCATTTTATATAAATATTCTCATTTTACCAATCATTAAAACCTGTGGGACAAAAGTGGTTCAATCACAGCTCTGTAATTCCTTAAATTTAAATCACTGGCATAATCTAGTTTAGAAAGCCAGGGAGTCCTTTCTGCACCTCATGAAAATGGCAGGGCTTTTTAATAAATTTTATCTAAGCCTTGCACTCCCACCCCTGACAACTCCTTTTTCTCTTGATCCACCACTATCCCAGAGCTTGGAAAGCTCGTGCTGTCTGAGCCAGTAGCTCCAGCTGCTTTCCTTGTGCAAAACCTTTGGAAATCAGAGTGCTGGCAGCCACTGTCCCTTAACCTGCATATCCAGAGGTTCCTGACTGCCTCAAACCTTATGTTTCATGACACCAATGTGTTGCTGTCACACAGTGCCTGCCAGCCCAGCCCTCTGCAAGGAAAAGCTACACTGGACACAACTTTCTTCCTGCAGTTCCCTTCCCCAGGATATTTCTGGAGCATTTCCTTTTGGAGAAAGAGATACATTTCTCCAAAATCAGGCTTGGGATGTTCTACCAAATACAAGGTCTCATTTCATGTGCTCATTTTGCAGTTCCACACATGAGCTCCCCTCCATTGAAGTATTTTTGTTTAGCACCAAATGTATTTATTCTACTTTCTTTACCCAGACCATGTCCAGCTGCAGCTATAAAGGGAATTCCATTGGAGAAATGGAGATCCTTGGAGAAATGCACGTAATGAGCCGAGGTTCTGTGGTAAATGTTGCCATTAATTGTGAAATGTGGTAAATTATGTGACAAATGATCTCCGCCATCTATCTCGTGACAGCCAGTGACACACAGCAGGGTGGTGGTGGGGCCACGGGGCTTCTCCTGCCTGGAGGGACTGAGCTCCTGTTGTGGAGCACTTCTGGCTCCTTTTCCTTCTCCAGACCCATCTCCCTGCTCCCTCATGCTGACCAGAGTGGGGAGTTGAACTAGCCCGGGGCACTGAGCAACCAAAGCATTTCCCACAGCTGGATCATTCCCACAGTTTGGTGCCCACAGGAATTTTGCTTTGTGCAAAGGGGGTGGGAGGCAGGGCTGGAGCTGCACATGTTGCATGAGGCACTGAGAACACACCAGCTGAGAGAAGTGAGGCTGCACTGAGGGCTGGGGGCTGAATTCAGCTCACCAAGAGCTCAACAACAGATCCCCCTGATGTCATTTGCTGTCACAAATGCCATATTTCATCTCTGCTCACATCTCGTGGCTCCTGGGCCAGGCTCTCCACACCTCTGGTGGTTTTTCAGGGTCAGTCCAGCTGCAGGTGCAGAGCAGAGCAGTGTCCAGCTCCCCTGTGCCCTGGGACACAGCCAGGTCTGTGCCCTCCTCTTGGCTCCAGGCACAGGGAAAGCAGGCTTGGCACTACAAGGTGTGGCATGGACAGAAAAGTTCTTCCAAGGATTACATTTGGATAGAAATGCAAAGTCAGCATCCTTGGAGGGAAGGGGCTGCCCTAATCTGAGCCAACAACTGTGACAGGGACAGGCTCTGGCTCCAGGAGCTGCTCCCCATCTGCTCATGGTTTCTGTTCTCAGATCTGGTGCAGGTTTTAGCTGAGCTTGGTGGCTCAGAGCAGCTCCTGTGCAAACCCTGCAGGCTGAGCTGCCCTGGGCACTGCCAGGTCACCACTGCCACCACTGCCAGGGGTCCTGCAGCCCCTCTCAGATGTGACATGTCTTAAACTGGTCACCTGACATCCACAGCCAGGCACTGACCACACTCAGACCATCCCATGGCCAGACCTGTCCTGGGCTATCCCTTTCCTGGGACAGTCAAACAGTCCTGTCCTGCTCTGCTGTTCTCATCCATAAACTCTGAGCCCTTGGCAAAGCAAAGCAGGGACTGCTCCCCCCAGCTCAGCCAAGGGTCACAGTCCTGCCAGGCCCCAGCACTGCAGAGCACCAAACACAGACAATTCTCAGTTCCTCTCTAGACAGAGTAGTTCCACATTTTTGGGTTCTCTGCCACCAAGAGGGTGCTCTGGCAGCTGCACAGAGGTTCTGAGAAGGAGGCAGAGGTTCTGAGGCAGGAGTCCCTGAGAACAGCCTTCTCCTCACCACCTTCTCCCCAGGGAAAAGTCCCAGGCACTGCTGCCCTCTGAACCTGGTAGAGAAAGCCGTGCCCTGGTGAGCAGGATCTCAACTCCAAAGGGCCAAAGTGATTGCTTTGCCTTTTCCATCAGGGAAAGTTCACTGAAAGTCTGACCTCCTCACTCCCTCCTCCCAAATATTTCCCAGAAGGGACATTGGACAGATATTTGAGATCCCGGGAAGAGTCGCCCAGTGCAGGCAGGTTCCTCCAAAACACTCAGGCTGTGCCAAAGCCCCACATATGCTGTCCTTCCCAGGACCTTCCCAAAGAGTGCCCAGGGCCTGAGCTGAGCCTCCAGCTCTGCAGGACAGCAGTGCCAGAGCAGAGATTTTCCTGGAGCTGGGGGCCAGAGGGAAGGAGCTGCACTGTGGATCAGGGGTTCTGGGACACAGGTCTGGGACAGAGTTCTGGGATACAATTCTGGGACACACAGTTCTCCTGTGGAACAGTTGTTCCTGTTCCCACAGTTGTTCCTATTCTTGTTCCCAGAGTTGTTCCTGTTCTAGAGCCCCCTGCCTTGTTCTGTCAGGGTGCAGATTAACCCCACAAAGGGCTGCACTGCTGCTTGTGTCCCTCAGGCTGGAAGCAGATGACTGCCTAAGGGTACCTGGGATCACCCCCCACCCTGCACCCACAGAATCTGAAGCCTCTGGCTCTTGTTTAAAATGTCACTGAGTTTTCCTGCACTTTAATATTTTGATCAGGATGATTTGTTCTGAAAGGCTCCAGCAGTGACTCACTGGGATTTGGGAATCTCTCTTGCCAGTCCCCACCTGCAAACACACAGCTAAGAAGTTTCCCTGTTTTCATCATATCTTGCTCTTCCTGCTGTTCCCAGCTTTGCCAGCAGCATCACATGTGGCAGTGCATCCCTTTGGAGCTCCTGCCCCCCGAGTGCCCATGGTAGGAGGGAGAACAGGAGGATGAGGGTCCATCCCTTTGCAAGCTTCCCTTGGCAAGGCAACTCACACTCTCAGGAAGTCAAGTCTCATTCTCCAGCAGCCCCTCTGAGCATGAAACCCATGAGTGCCAGAGAAGGACTTGCAGGGAGAAAGCTGGAGATGTGGGAGAAGGGCACTGGGAACAAGGAGGTCCCTCATGTCCCCAGTCCTGCCCACAGTCAGCACCAGCTTCCCATAACCAGAGGAAAGGGGCTTCTCCTCCCACATCCAGTCATGCCTGGGTTTAGGGACTTGGGACTAACTGCTGAGTTTTACACTTCAGATTTTGTTAGGTTTCCCAACTTTGGTGGCAATTATGAAATACTAATTTAATAAGTTGTTATTTATTAATCTCGGTAGATCCTGATTCTTTTCATTAGTGTAATTTTATTATTTTTTTTTTTAAATCTCCCAACGTTTGGCTTCCCAACTTCTGGATTTCACATGGTTTTGAGTAAGAAGAACTAAGAATTGACGCTTTTCCCTTTTAGTTCTAATGAATATCTCTTGTTTGGTTAAGGAGCAGTGCGGGGTGAGCAGACACGTGATCAAACAGGTCTTATCTGATCACAAACATGTTTGGGGTGGAAATAAGGAGAAGGTCCTGAAGAAGTCACTCAGGGAGGTTCTGAAACCTCCCAGCTCAGGGGAAAGTAATGCCTTTAAACTGGGAGGTGGCAGGAGGGTAAGAAACAGTTTGTATCTTACCTTGTCCTCAGTGACACCTCAGCTGCACTAAGCGTGGACACAGGGATGCACTGCTTCCCTGGAACACCACACCGCTTCCCTGGAACATCACACTGCTTCCCTGGAACATCACACTGCTTCCAGGAACACCACGCTGCTTCCCTGGAACACCACACTGCTTCCCTGGAGCACTGCACTGCTTCCCTGGAACATCACCCTTCTTCCAGGAACACCACATTCCTTCCCTGAAGCACCACACTGCTTCCCTGGAACATCATACTTCTTCTTTTGAATACTGCACTGCTTCCCTGGAATATCACACTTCTTCAGGAACACCACACTGCTTCCCTGGAGCACTGCACTGCTTCCAGGAACACTACACTGCTTCCCTGGAACACTACACTGCTTCCCTGGAACACCATACTGCTTCCAGGAACACCACACTTCTTCCCAAGTTTCCAGGACCAGCAATTTGGACACATCACACAGTGGGTGTTGACAGACAGTGACTGAACATGGCACCTTACAAAGAATTTTAACACACTTGAAAACACAGCGCTTCAAATTTTTATCAGCCCCCAGCAAAGGCAGCTGCTCTGGAGTGGAAAAATTCCTGACAGTGCTGGAATGGCTGAGTGAGGCTTTGGGAACTGGGAGCACGATTTGCTCCAGGACACAAGTCCTGATATGTCTGTGCACACATCAGCTCCCCAGACTCTGGGACAGAGGAGCATGACATGGGCTCAGAGCAGCACCTGCAAGTCACACCCTGACTGATGCCTGAGACAAGAGTTTCTCATGCAGGAATATAAGCTGGGTTTGTAAGAAGTTTGAGAGATCTCATCTAGGCTTTCTCTCTTCTGTCTCCCCCCTCTCCCAGCTTTCATCCCTCCTCCAGTTTTCACATCTCCTTTCTCCAGTACAACACGGACTGTGGGCAGGAGGGAGCAGAGCAGGGAAGGAAGGCTGCAGGGTGGCAAGTACCACGTGGGCTGAGCTGTGCTCAGACTGTGGCAGCAGCTGTCAGGACCTGTCATCTCCTCTCCATCTTCTCCCCCCCCATGCCATGGGAAGCAGAGAGAGCAGGACTAGGGCACAGAGATGTGGGGGAAAATCCTGCTTCCCTGGAGAGGCCAGGCTTGCTGGTTTGGGCAGGGCTGGCTGAGAGCAGGGTGGAGGGGACAGAGGTGGTGTACCCGGGGTGGGTCACACAGTTCATCCCTGGATCACCAGCAGATCTTGGAAGGACTCAGGCTGGGGCTTCAGGCAGGGGCTCCTTGGTGAAAGTGGAGTGCAGAAGTAACCACCACCACAGCAAAGGGGGGGTGATAACTGAGGGTGATAACTGCTCTCAAGAGGGAACTGAGCAGTAAAGGTTAATATTCCCTGGGGAAAGGGGTTGTGGATTGAGTCAGCAGGCTGGGCAGGGAGGAGCAGGTCCTTCTCCTTGGAGGAGGTTCTGTATGCTCAGCCCAGCAGAGCCAGCCAGTCTCCAGTGCCTGGAAAGCTCTGCAGCACCAAAACCCACCTCTGAGGCTGCTCCCAGTGGCACAAGTGTCACCTGCTGCCCCATGAACACACCATTAATAAAGTCTGAACTGCCACTTGGTACCCTCAGTGATCACTGTGCCAGAAGGGAAGCCAGGGGAAATGGAGGCAGAGACAGAAAGCTTTGGGTTTTGCTCCCCCTCACCTTGCACTGCCTTGGTGAGCTGCCTGAGAATTTACAGAGTCCCAGCTCAAAGCCAACAAATGGAATTGTTCATAGTCACAGATACCCCTGAGGTGGGTAGAGAAAAACCATTCTTTGAAATGTTTGAAGTTTTTTAAATAGGCTTTGGTTCCCTCATAGGGAAATAAAGTTTCCTACTGACAAACCTCTCAAAGCAGTGCAGTGATTGAACAAGAACAGGATGTTCTTGGCAGTAAGAGAGCCCCAGACCACAATCCTGCCTAGAAAACATTCCCATTGCAGCAGGAAATCACCTGGAATATTGTGAATATTGAATATTCACCTGGAATATTGTGGCAGTTTTGGGCACTGCAATATAAGGAAGATCTGAAGGCATTAGAGAGTGTCCAAAGGAGGCAACAAGGATGGGGAAGGGCCTTGATTTGAAGGCGTGTGAGGACACTGAGGGCACTTGGTGTGTTCAGCTGG
>NW_016690447.1:576921-670615 GCF_001604755.1 Lepidothrix coronata | reverse complement strand
TTGTGCCAGAGCTCCCTAATCACTGGCTGTGGATCAAAAGGGAGCTGCAGAGAGCAGCTTCTGATCTATGCCCTGATAATGGAAGGATTACCCAGGCCTGACTCCCATTTCCACTCTGATCTCAGTCTAAGGATTTCATTCCCCACAATTAGATGTGGAAATACCTGAGTTACATGTGCAGTGGTTTGAAGTCCCTGAGAGCACTGGGCTTCTCTTCTGTATCCCTGCACTGACCATCCCAGTTTCCCACTGAGGCTGGGAAGTCCTTCAGAGGGAATGGCTGCAGCAGGGAGAAGCTTTGCACTACAAAATCCATTTCTACTTGATGCCTCTGGGGCACAGGGTGTGACTCTTGGGGATGGGCCTGTGCAGGGCCAAGGGTTGGACTCAAGAAACCTTGTGGGTCCCTTCCAAATCAGCATTTTCTAGGATTCCATGATTCTGTGAAATCAGGGAAGCAGAGCTTGGCTTTTCTGGATCCCAAAGGCCTCCCAGCTCGTGGCAATGCCAATGTGACCCTCCTCAGGGGTCTTTTTGCCCAGAGCCTTGGTTCTTCTCCATCTGGCCCCTCTGCACTGTGTGCTCTTTTCAGTGCAGCACCAGCACAGGTAAATACACCCAGGTGGAAAAGTCCTGCAGCAGCCTCAGCAGTGGAGGGGAAATAACCTTGTGAGAGTGCAGTGCTCTCCCTGTAAGCCCACAGGTGCCCTTCCCTACACTGTTCCCAGTCCAGCTGTCCCGAGCTCCTGGCACTCCTGGCACAGCTGGTGCTCTGCTCCAGATGTGGAGTTGGATGCTGTCAAAATGTGTCTTCCTGCCCCAGCTCTGCTGGAGATGGATGAGCCTTTGGGATCAGACACTCCTGTGTGCACCATGTCGGCTCCCTGGGTATGGTCCCACCCAGGGCTCTGTGCTGGAGACAGAGCATTGCCTGCCCTTGGGGTGAGGGATAAGGTGACCCTGCTGCTGTGCCAGGGTGTTCTCCAGGGAGTTGTTGCTCTCTCTGTGCTGATGGACCAGAGCAGTCTGCAGCTGCCATGTCCCATCTGCCATGGCAGAGATGCCAACAGGGGGGAAAAGGGATTCTGAGGGGTAGAAAGGCTCTGGCAGCAGCTACAGTGAGGGTAGAGGTGACAATCTCTAGCAGACAAGTCTTTGGGGAGTCTTGAAGAAAGGCCAGTCCTGCGAGGTCTCTGGGGGTGTGTGAGTGGAGGGGCAGCCCCAGCCCAGGGGGTTCTGCCCCAAGGTCAGTGTTCCAGGGTCCAAGCTGTGACATGTTCCTGTGCAGTGTCCCAACAGGACTGTGGGGGCTGCACCTCTGCAGCACCAACACTGCTGGGAGAGCAGAGAGCAGGAGGGGGAAGCCTCCACCAAGGTCCACTAGCAGCATTCCCTTGACATAAATCAGGTACAGGGAGAGTTTTTTATTGTTCAAAGGGGTGCAGACATCCTTCTGGCTATACCTGTTCCCTCCCCGCCCTCCTGAATGATTCCCCACTCTCCTGTGCTGAGCATGGGGCAGTGCCCAGGGAGTTGAGTCACTTTGCTGGGCATTTGGCACATGGCTGTGCACAGGGGACTTCAGTCCAAATGTCACCTCTGGGGATGCCCTGGGAGTGTGGAGGGGGAGCACTGATGGGGCAGGGCCTTAGGTCTCTTTTCTGGAGAATAGTAGCGACCTCCAGGGAAAACTGCTATGGAAAAGCTGTCTCAAGTGAGTGCCAGAAGCTTCCAAAAGGAAAAAAAAATACAAGCAGAACCCCAAAATCTCAGAGTCCTGAACACTCCCCTGCTCAGTTTTTCCTGCAGTCTCCATGCACAGGAGGGTGGCTGGTGGTTTTTCCTCACAGTCCTCACCATAGACACTGATTCCCGAGGGCCTCAGTCAATGTGGTAAAATCCAGCAAGGTCTTACTCTTCTGTATAAAACTGAGCTGCTGCTCAGCCCTGAGCACATTTCTCTCCTTTCCTCATTGCCTTCTTGTTTCCTTGGACTTCTTGAATTGTACTTTCAAAGAAGAGATCCATTAGTCCCTGCTAAACTTCCCTGCAGGCTCCACACCGCCCTGGTGGGAAGAGCAGGGTGGATACCAGAGGGCAATTCCAGCACTCCCACCAGCCCAGCTGGGTTTCTGACCAGCAGCAGATATCAGCACCTCTTTCCCTGAGGGCAACAAGCCTCAGAGACATAATTTCATGCTCTTGCTGTCAGCTCCCTTGCACAATTTATCTTCTCATTACCTCTTTAACAGCACTGCCTGATAGAGGGAAATAACTCCAGCGATGGAGGTGTTGGCTGTGGAACTAAAGCAGTGATATTGTGTGCAGCAATATATATGCTAAGTTTCTGTACAAGTGCCCAGGAGATATTGGGAAGGTGGAGAAAAGTGGTTCCCAGTGTCCAGGGAGCTGCTGGCACCCAAAGGTGTTTCTCCCTGACTTGTATAATGTCACTGTCAGCCAAGTGGCCTTACAGGAGCAAAAGCTGCTGGGCTGGAGAGATGAGAGAAGGGCTCACCTCGAATCAGTGCCAGGCAGCCCTCACATACTGCAGACTGCCACGGTACAGCAGGGAATTTTGAGAGGATTTGGGTCTTTTGGGTGGAAACACGTTTCCCAGTGTGGGGAGTAGATCACCAGTTAGTGAGTTGCTCACTTCCCTCCAAGGGCACAACCTCTCTCAGCAGAATTAATCCAAGCAGAGAACAATAAAAAAACACCAGCCTACATCGTATTTATGAATTTCCAACTCAATTATCATTATTTTGTTTAGTATTTTAATGCTGAAATTCAGTTTCTTCACCTTCTTTGTTTACTGTCCTGGAGGATGTGTCAGAAACCAGCTGATGTGTCTGAGAAATACATCAGACCTCACGACATGAGTTGTCACCTCCTGATCTGTTGACAATCCATGGTGCAAAATGGAATGCAACCAGCAATTCCCTGGGACAAGGGTGAGGAACAAGCCCTCCCTGGTGCTTGCAGCCCAGAGACAGCTGGGAGTTAGTCTCTGGAACTCTACTTAGTGCCAGTGATGCTTCCCACCAGCAGCTCTGCCACTGAGAAGATCAATGTCTAGAAGGCAGACATTTCTTTTCCCACTCTGGGCAGTGGGACAGGGATTAGCTCAAAAAGCCACCAGATTTGCCAGGGCTCAGTGTGCCAAGGCCTGGGCAACAACAACCTTCCATCCTAGGCTGGAGAGATGATGGGGAGTTTAATCACGAGCATGTGAGCAGCTCACAAATGTTCACAGTCCAGACTCCAGCAGATGTTTTGCCGGGTCACCATCCAGGCCACAGCAGGAGCAGCACTTGCCAGGAGGGATGAGCTCAGAGATTCTATTGCCATGTCTCTGAAAAGGGCATTGTCTCGTTCCCTCCAGCTCCCTTCTTTTAGGAGAAGAAAGCATATTGCATAAATTACAGAGACATCAGCAGAGATGCTGCTGACACAGGATTTCCCTGAGCTCTGCCTGGTCCCGTCTCTCCCAGCCCATTTGCTGGATTTGTTACCACACTCCCTGCACACAATGGTGTGTGTGAGTCCCCGAGGTAGGACAGGAGCTGTCACAACATTTCCCTTTCTCTGCCCTCCTCCCAGGGCACTGCTTGGCACTGGGTTGCATTTTACCCAGGCAGCCCCTTTGGATTCCCTCCCCAGTGCTGCTTCAGAGCTCCTGGGGGCTCAGGGGGTGCTGGGAGCTGGGAGGTGTTCACTGGAGTGGAAAAGGCTGGTGGAGTGAAAAATTTGCCTCCCCATTCCCTAGATGGCTGTGACAGGACACAAGTCACAGACACAGCCACTGTGCCCATTGGTTTCACACTCCTGTCTTGTCTCTACAAGCCTGAAAGAAAAGAGGGCTTTGCCACCTTGGGCTCAGGCTCTGGAGGGGTTGAACGTGGTCTGGGCAAAGCCTCCTCCATCCCAGCTGTGAGCACTCATCTTGAGCTAAATTCCTTCCCAAGTTTCACCCCACCTGAGGTGGGGCTTTGCCCCTTGTCCTGCTCACCTCAGGGCATGGACAGACCCTCCATATCTGGCTCAGGAGCAGTTTCTGACCCAAGGAGGACACTCATGGCCACTGTCCCTGAGCCAAACCACTGTTCCCTGAGGTGGAACCATTGTCACTCTGCTCTAAGCCTCAGTGATCCTGGGAAACAAAAGCCTGAAGAGCTCAGCTGTAGGTTGCTCCAGAGGGTCTGGGATGCCCTCCCAAGCCTGGTGACCCAGTTCAGCAGGGTGCCAAAGCACTGGTGCAGACACTGGGGCTGAACCCTTGGCCAGCAACCCCAGCATGATCTTGCCCATTAACGCTGCATAAACAAACAATCACTTAGAATGTCAGGGAAAATAATCTTCCCCATAATCACTGATTAGAAATGTTTGCTTGTGGCTGGATATTTATAGCCTTCAAGAGGAAAATGTCACCCTCCCTGCCTGCCTTGCATGGCAGATAGTGTTTAATGAGCGATCTCAGCCTCTGGGCTGCTGCTCTTTGGGAAGGGAGATGATGCTGTTCTTGATTTACACTTCCTTCTACTTTCAGTGTTCTGCTTCAAGAGTGGGATCTCTTTCAGGAGTGGGATTTGTCTGCAGTCACCCTCAAACTCATGGAACAGGGCACTGAGCTCCCCTTCCCCAGGGCCTGTCTCACACACAACAGCCACAGCCACCCCTCCCTCTCTGGCTCTCACTGAAGCTGCATTTCATGACCACTGTGCTGAAGCCCTCGAGTTCCTCAGCCACAACACTCCAGCACTGTTGTCCTTCTGAAAGAAGAGGGTGGAAGAGATAAAAAGAATGGTATGTTCAAACTGATGGAAATGCCTCAAGATTACCAAATTTCAGGTAGAATTAAAGGTAGGTCATTCCTTAAGAAATTCCAACCTAAGCATCTGAGACTAGTGGTCAGACCAGACCACAGAGGAGAATGAGCTGGAGCAACTCTTGCTTGAAGGAAACCAGTTGTGAGCTGGGCTCTGTAACCCCATGTAAATGGAGGAGTGAGGGGACTGAGGAGGCTGGAGATAAAGATTAGAGCTCCTCACACATCTAGGGTTTGACAGGACCTACAGAAGTGGGTGTGAAGGGCCACAGAAATCTCAGGATAACCTCAGCTTGCTCACAGGTCAGGGAGGTGCCTGCACTTGGCACTTCAGACTCGGGTGGAATCAGGAGTGAACAGGATATGCTTATGAGCCTTTTTTCCAGCATCCCAGATTTGCTGTCTTTGATGTTTTTTCAAGACACTCAGAGCTCCTCAAATCCCACAGCAGTCTGTGATTATCTCATCTCTACAGACAGAGAGTTTGTACATGCTTTGACAAACCAAGCACTAGAGCAGCATCTGGCAGAGGAGTCTGCTTCACTCTCTACTCACACTGGGCCCATGGCAGGGCTGGCTTTCTTGCCTCTCTTGGTGCTGCTGGGGGACTGTCTTGTAGAAAAGCAAAAAGCCATTCAAAAGCTCCCAATCCCCCCCTGCTATTCCTCTTTTTGTCTAGAGCAGCCAAACATGGTTCCCCGTGCTCCTCCTGCCAAGACTGGGAACCAGTGACAGAAGTGTCCTCAGAATCCCCATCCCTGGGGCAACATCCCTCTCACCCCAGCTGCACCCAGGAATGCCCCAACAGGAGACAAGGACTGCTGGGAAGTTCATGGCACTCTGTCAGGCACCAAGACAGCAGTGATCTGAGCTCAGCACCCAGGAGAAACCCCGGGGGGGGGCAGGATCACTGAGCTGGTTCACAGAGGTGCACAAGGACCTGCTGCTTGTGGACAGGTTGGCAAGGCAAGAGCACAAAGCAGCTGATCCACCAACAGTGGCCAGCTCTGGGTTAACCTGGGATTGCCATGGAGGAGAGGCACTGCTTTGTCACAGCCTCTCAAGGGACAGGGCCCTTTTCAACCTGGGGAGCACCCTCAGAGTTTTCTCTGGAGAAGCTTTCAGCCCTCTTCCATCTGTCCAGGTGATGGACAGGCAGTGTGCTCCTGATCCTGACACTGCTTCTGTGGAACACCACAGGCTGCACAAGTGGGACATGTAGACCTTACATTTAGGTTCTGAGCTGCAAGTGTAGCCCCTCTGGTTGTGAATTATCCTCCAAGAAGAGCCTTTCTTGTCTCTGACCAGTGCTCATTCCTTCCTAGGCAGCTGTTTGCAGTGAAACTTTAGTCTCTGCCTCATTTCCTATGCATTCCCAGACTGTCTGCCCGGAAGAAATATCTTTGGAATCATTTACATTGGACAGACAGTTTACTAGGCAGTTTGATGAGGCTGTAAATCCTCCCTCCACCCCCTCAGCCAACACACACTCTCCTGTCACACAGCAGACTTTCTTCTTCTCAGCTCAGGTACTCACAGGGCTACTCAAAAAACAATCTGACCCCAACTGACTGCAGCCACCCAGACCAAGCCTCTATGGACAAGGGCTGTTTCCTCCCATGGTTTCATCCCCAGAGCCACTGTCAGAGCTGCAATGCCTGGAGATCTCTGTGCTGTGGAAGGCCCAGGCCCTCTGTGTCAGGCAGAATCCTCCTGCATCCTATCTGCTGTTGATTCTGCTAAGAATGGCCTGGAAAGGATTTATGTCATAGACAGTTGGCATTTAAGAATGTGCTGGGCAAAAATGTGCAGGGAAGAACTGAATTTGCACTTTCCTGTTTGGAACTCTGGATATTTTCTAGGTGCAGGATTCACCTGCTAAACCTGCAGCCACCTGGAAGTCAGGAGGGTTGCCTGAGCTCTGAGTGCTCAGAGGAAAGGGCTGTTGGTGTTTCTGATCCATTTGGGAGAGCCAGGATGAGGAGGGGTTGGGATAAGGGAGCAAGTGGTGGCTTTGCCAATCCTCACCCACTGCTCCACCCTCTCAACCTCTGCAGACTGGTGTGTGGTTTCCACCACAGAGCTGCTCCTTTACCCACCTACACAGACAGTAATTCTGCTCCTCTGTGCAGAAAAGGTCTGCTACAATGGGGCATTTATAAACCAACAGGATCTTAGGTTGGGGGCACCCTGGTGGTCTAGTGGTTAGGATGCAGCACTCTCACCACCGCAGCCAGGGTTCGATTCCCGGTCAGGGGACTCCCCCGGGCAGATGGAGCTCGTCAGCCCTGTAAGGCAATCCATCTAA
Source organism: Lepidothrix coronata (assembly GCF_001604755.1). NCBI lineage: Eukaryota > Metazoa > Chordata > Aves > Passeriformes > Pipridae > Lepidothrix > Lepidothrix coronata. The sequence goes on along the minus strand of NW_016690447.1, from coordinate 663,479 downwards.
GAGAGGGTCACTCTAAACAAACCTACGTTCTGAGGACCTCAGTGCCACTGTCCAAGCTTGCTCGGCCCCGGCAGATGAACCTCAGGATTAAAGGGTGGGCTCAGTTCAGCGCACACTGGGTCTCACCTAAAAAATCCACTGCGCAGGCTCGAAGGGTTAATGACCTTTCCCAAATCTTCGCTTGCGAAGACTGGCCATGATGGATCTTAGGTCAGGCCTTTGCTGTGCTGACCCTGGGCAGAGATTATTCATTATTTGTGAGCCACACTGGCTGCCCAATTCCTGCACAAACGCTCCACGTCCCAGATCAAGTGAAAGATCTCACAGCAAAATTCCAGGTGATGTGTTACTATTTAGCACTGCCAGGTTCCAAGAAGCACAGACAGCAATCCCAGGGAGCCCTGGGCTGTGAGGGAAGCTGAGTTGGCAGGGTCAGTGTCTGAACTGGTCTCCAGTGACATTGGACCCTGAGGAAAATGGTGCAGCAGAAACATCCCTGCACACTGAGGGGACAGGACTGGGAGTTTGGGAACAAGAGATCCCATGGGATTATCATCATCATCATCATCATCATGGCTGGGCTTCGTGAACGAAGATTTGGGGATGGGATTATAGAGAGGGGGTTTTGGGCTCGGAATGAGAAGGTTGAGGGTTGCAGTCTATTTAGGGTGGGTTTAGCTGCTGAAAATTAACCAAACCATGCTGCTGGTGTTGGGGTCCAGCTGGACTCAGGCACAGAGGTTTCTTGGCTTAGGAAGGCTGGGGCAGAGGGGAGCTATGGTGGGAGAGGCATGACCAAAACATCCATGGATACAGCAAACTGAGGCCTGGAGGGGCAGGGACTGAGCAGAGCTTGAGCACACAGGAGTTTCTGGGGGGACAGAAGGCTCAGCTCTGCTGGTGGAGGCACAGGGGACTTGTTGTGTCGGGGGTTTATAAAACAGGGCTCAGACAAGAGGGACCTGACATTAGAGGAACAAGGGAAAACCCAAAGTTTTGGAGGGGATTGATATTTGACACTGTCCTGGTCAGGATGGGAAGCAGCCATGAAAAAATTCTTCCCCCCAGAGGCTGGTTGGGCACTGCCCAGGCTCCCCAGGGCAGTGGGCACAGCCCCAAGGCTGCCAGAGCTCCAGGAGGGTTTGGCTGATCCTCTGGGGCACAGGGGGTGACTCTTGGGGATGGGCCTGTGCAGGGCCAGGGGTTGGACTGGATGATCCTTGTGGGTCCCTTCCAGTTTAGCAGATTCTGAGATTATTTTGTGGGATGGGACAGAGTAGGAACAGTTCTCAGGTGTCAAGGGAGCCATAGAGGGAACTGCAGCTCTGTGGCCCCAGTAAGTGAGGAAGCTCCCAACCAACACTGCAAAAGCATCAGGTCTGTGCCATATTACCCACATCACTGAGACAGGGAGGAGGGGCTGGAATGTGCTGGAAGGGAACCAGTGCATTTTTTCATCCCAGGCACAGTGTGAGAGACTGAAAACCATGGACTGGTGAGTGACTGAGGGAGAGAGCAGCAAGTGGAGCTCAGGGCACTCAGAAAACGTGGGTACCTGTGCTGAGAAGGTGCTAGTGCCTGGAGAGAACTGCTCCTCTGGGGTGGGGCTGACTGAGCTGGCAAGGGGGAAGGTGAGCAGAAGACTCCTCATGGTCAGGTATGGATGGAGAAGGTGGGGATCTGTGTGCACCATCCATCCTGGATGTGCTTTGTTCTCCCCTTTCCTTGGCCTCAGCTGAGAGCTGTGGACTCACTGGGCCTTTGCACTGAGCTCGTGTGGGCCTGTGCCAGCACTCCATGGGCTCCCTGCTCGTGTTTGTCATCTGAGAAGTGAGTAGCCAACACAGACATGAGCTGAGCCACCCATTCACCAGGCCTGGGGAAGGGACAGGGTTCAGGCAGCTCAAAGCACAACAGCAAAGCGAAACACAGATGTCTCTAATCTGCAGTGGGTTCAGGGCTCTGCTCACCCTACCAGGATGTCCCCTGGGGAACTCCTCCTGGATTTTGTGATACAGACAATTAATTGCAACATGTCAGAACAATACAGATCAGGACACCTGCATCCTGCACATGTCAGACGTGCTGGAGACAGGACAGAGAGCTGGGGGGATTGGGTTAACTTGCAGCTCCAGGTCCAGATGTGTTTTCAGTAGGGTGAGAAGCAGCACAGCTGTGCCAGAGATGCCCTGTGAGGTGAAGCACCACAGAGGCTGGAGCTAAAAGCCACAGGGAGCTCTGGATTGCTGTAGCCCTGAGCACCAGGATTCACTTCCTCTGTTTACTGATGCATTTGTGTGTCTCCTGGGAGACTACAGTTGCCTTGTGTCTTTTAAACATGCTCTATTAACTGCCATCACATTTTATCACTCCTCTGGCAATATCCAACAACACCTCTATAATTTATTTTCATTAGTTTTATTCACAGCCACCACAGAGGTCACAGCAGGGGGGGAGAAAAGCACTTCATCCCTTGCACTGCTAAACCTACTGCAATAACAGCTTTTCAAACAGCTGATGCTAAAGAGACATGAAAAGATAATGAATAACGAAAAATAAAGGATCTGGCCTTTCCCCAAAAAAAGGCTCTTTCAGTATCATGGCACTTCAGCATAAGCTGGGGGTGGCCTGCTTGGGAGCAGCTCTGGGGAGAAGGACCTGAAGTCCGGGGGGACAACAAACTGTCCATGAGCCAGCAGTGAGCCCGGGGGCCAAGAGGGCAGTTTAATCCTGGGGACATCAGGAAGAGCTTTGCCAGCAGGGCAGGGAGGGGATCCTGCCCTTCTGCTCAGCCCTGGGAGGCACATCTGCAGGGCTGGCCCAGCTCGGGCTCCTCAGCACAGCAGGGACAGGGAGCTCCTGGAAGGTGACTCTCCTACAGAGATGCCCAAGGGATGGAGCAGCTCTGGGAGCAGCAAAGGCTGAGGGAGCTGGGGCTGTTCAGCCTCCAGAGCAGAGCCTGAGAGGGGCCCTCCCCAGGGTGTGTCAGGGCTGCAGGGAGGGGGCAGAGGATGGACCAGGCTCTGCTTGGGTGGCCCAGCAATGGCACAGGAGGAACGGGCAGGAACTGATGCCCAGGAAGCTCCACCTGGACAGGAGGAAGAACTTCTTTGCTGGGCAGTGACCCAGCCCTGAACAGGCTGCACAGGGAGGGTCACAATGGGGATATTCCAGATCCCTCTGGCCACAATCCTGTGCCACGTGCTCTGGGATGACCCTGCTGAGCAGGGAGTGGGACCAGTGACCCACTGTGGGCCCCCCCAGCCTGACCCATTTGGGATTCTGTGGAATGGGCTCTGCAGGCTCTCCCAGTTGTTTTCCTTCTCCAGCTGACTCAATACAACCTGCAAAGAGGCCCTGTAAACTCACTCTCTGACACGGGGGATGGAGAGGTCACTACAAACGTCTTCCAGAGCAGAGACTGAGACTTTTGGCACAGAAAACAGACCACAAAAGGGGCCACACGTGTCCAAATGGCACCTTGATATGTAGTCAGGACGCAGCTGTCCAGGACCCACTGCTGAAATGATTGATTCCCACTCAGAATGAAAATTCTAAACATGCTACACGTAAGAAAAAAAAAGGAATTTCCACCACACACAATGTTCCAGAGACTGTTTTTTTTTTCTCTTGTATAAAGGCCTGTAAAAGGGAGGGAGATACAGGACACCAAGTCATTAACTTGATGATAAATTTGAAAATATCTACAGGGAGCTAATTAAGGGAAAATAATATCTCATGAATGGTGGAGTTCACAAAGCTTAACCCCAAGTTGAAAAACAGTGAGAATTACAGCAACCAAACTAAATGTCACAGTGGAAAACTCCAAAGAAGTTACACCCAAGGAAGGACCCGGACACAGAGAGACTCCTGGGTCACCAGGGCACCTCTACAACCAGATTCTGCTCCAATTTCTTTTGGAAGAATATTTCTCTCCACTTTGATTTCTCTAGTCCTCAGTATTGTCTGATATTTGCCCCAATGCCCAGGTTTGGGCTGTATTTTCATACAGTGCTCCCTAAACATTAGTTTTTTGCCCATCACATACTTCTATTGAGATTTTCCATAAAAATATTGAATAAAACTGCCCTTAGGCACAGCCCTTCAGGAGCTCTGGCAAACTCCCTCCATCCTGGCTCTTTCCTTCGACACAAGATCATTTCTGTCTTGTCTTTGTGCAGTTCCTCCTTCCCCTTCTAATTCTCCTGTAATCCTCGTTTTGCTCAGCATCACTAATGAGTTCCCCATGTGACACCGTATCAAATGCTTTCTCACAGCGCTCAGAGATGGGATCTCCCATGTTCCCTTTGTCTAAAAACTCCATTAGTTTATCAGGAAAAGATATCGGATTAGCTGCCACAATCTCCTTTAGATAAAGTCATGCTTCATTCTGGCCTATTTCCCACTTATTTCCAGGCCTTTAGTTACTTCTCCCTTCAGAATCTATTTCGAAGCTTGAATGAAGCTGAGTTCAACTTTCAGGCTCCACATCCCACTGTTTGCCCTTCCCTGTCAGGACCCTCTGACTGTGGTGGGTGTTTTGTTCCAGGGAGGGTTCATCTCAATGGGGTTCTGCTTCCTCCTCTGCTGTGGGAAGTGGGATCAGGAGGGGAGAACAAACCTCCCAGAGGTTAAAAAACTCCTCTCAGGATTTTCTGGCAAGTTGGGCAGCAGTGATTGCTCCCAGAGAGGGCTCAGCTGTGGCACCACGACAGGAGCCTGGGAGAGTCCCTCTCAGGGCCTGTGGGAAGGTGTCACCTCTCTGGGGTCTGGCTGAATGGACCCACCTGGCCCAGCTGTTGCTCAAACCAAACCCAGTTCAGCTGGTTTCAAAGCTGCTTGGCTAAGGACATCCAGCTCAGAGCTGTGGGTGTGCAGGGGACCCCACAATAAATGGACATTCTCAAAGCCTGGAGCAATTGCCCTGATGTGGGAGATTCAGCAGCAGCCCCCTGGTGCTGCTGCTCATCCCAGGACCTGTGCTGGAGTATCTGGTGCCTCTTGGGCTTGTGTGTCAGCTCCTGGGGAGTCACCTCACCTTGTTTACACATGCTCTGCTTCTGTCCTTGTGTTTCTGATATCCTGGTGAACATCCACATCATTAAAAATGGAACACAGCTCCTCCTTTTGCTTTGGCGTTAGACTGAGCCTGGTTTTAATTTACCATCCCACTCATTTCACAGTAGTCTCACTCTTTTTTCCTCCTCATTTCATTTACATAAAAAGGAGCTTTTTCTCTCTGGTTTAACATGTACCTCACTGTGACACTTGACAATTCTTTCTTAATCACTACATTCCTTGACCTCTAAGATGTTGTCTTTTGCTGATCAGTCTCTTTTAATTTCGTTTCCCCAGGCAAAAAAACCTCCACATTTTCATTCCCCTCCCCCTTCTCCTGCAAGAACTTCTAAACCCAGTGGCCAATTTCCACCCCACCTGACAGGATGGTGGAAGCACCTGTGATAATCAAGATTCTACAAGTATTTTGAAAAATTGGCAGCTGACTAAATGAGAGAGATTCAAATTAGTGGCTCCACTGAGGGAAAAGCAGCATCTCTGAGCCATAATCCATTCCTTTTGGCAGCTGCCTCCTTGTCAGTCAGCACATGCCTCCAGGTCTGCCTGCAAGAGCCTGTGCTGCCTCCAGGCTCCCCACAGCCTGTGTGGGATGATATAAGTGGTATGTGAGAGTTTAAGTTTTGAGGTTGGGGTCTCTGATACTGTTTTGTGGTTTTTTGGAGGGTAAAAGTTTTGCTGGAATCACAACACATCCATGAGCAATCACACAATGCCTGGCTGCACTGCTTAAGGAATAAGTTGCTCTCCTTCCTTCCAGACTCTGCTAGTTCTTTATATTTCTAATTGAGCTAATTATGATTTCCCCTTCCTTGAAAATCTTGGATACGGACACCTAACAGTTTTACACCTGGAATTTGAAAGCTGTTTCTGAACTGAAGTCCTAGAGTTCCTCAGGCCTTGCTAAACCCTTCACTAAGCTGGTAAGAGCTTTTCTTTTTGGACTGAAGAACTTCACCTACAGATCCTTCCTTTGCTGTAGTATTTCATCTTAGTTGAAGCATTTTATGCTCGTTGCACCCAAGGTCATTGAGTCCCACAGCAGTTTGGAATGACTCAGCTCCTCAGTGTAACTTCTGCCTCTTGCTTATGGGCTGTTGGATAAAGAAACTCGAGTGGTACCAGGTGCGAGACACAGATTTACCACCATGAGTTTTTCTTGTTCTGTAAGACATTATCTAGAAAATTAAAATCCCCCCAGTGACAAAATTCCTGCACTAACACTAATTTTGGTGAATTTACCCATTTCTAGGTCTGATTCTCAAATCTTCAAGTAATTATAAACATTTCTCTATCAGAACCTCTCCCATCATTCTGTCCCAGGTTGGGGATGGCCATGACACTCTTTCATTGCTTTTCTCATCGTTTCCACCCCACTTTTCCAGTTCTCAAAGCCTGCACACCCAAGAACCAGCCCCAATTCCTGATCCTCCATGCTCATGTATTCCATCAGCTCCTGTTTCACATCTTTACAATCTTTTAATTGCTGCTGTTCACACAGTAAGTCTCCAACCCTTTTACCCTGACCCATTTAGGTGCTCTGACAGGTTTTTACTACTATTCAGACTGTGACTTACACTTGTCCTTTCCTCACTGAGAAGTTCTTAACAAGGACTCTCCAACCACACAGACCTTTCTATTGTTCTTGGTGTGTTTCCAGTCTTCCCCCTTTGTCTTGTGCCTGAGAACACTCTCCTTACTGCTTTCCTATTTCATTTCTCACATGCTCTGCCCTCTCTTTTGCTTGGACACCAACTCTTCTCACTTTTAGTGTCACATTTGATTGTTAAGGATGAGGTACTCCTCCCTGCTCCACTGTCACCTCATCTACATCTCTGCCAACTTCTTTTTCATATTCCCTGCTGCAGCAAATCTATTCCTTGGATCTGTTTCTTTACCAGCATCTGGCCTCTTCCTCTCTTACGTGGTCTCCAAATTCTCCTGATCACCTAATTTCTGTGAATTTTGGCTTTCTTGGACAGTTACTTCTACTCTGTGATTTCCATGGTAAATTTATCATCTGTTTGTTTTCATCCCTCACCAGCTCAGTGGTATTTGACTTTGGAAAGTTACCCTCAAGTGTCCAGTGTCTTCTTTCCAGTGCTACAATTTTTCTGGCTGTAATCCTTCACAACTACCTTGCCTCTTTTGCTTCAGTCCATGGAACTTCCTGAAGTTCTCTGAGTGTTTGACTTTCCAAGCCTTTTTGCCAGTGCCAGTCTTAACTCACCATTTTGGCTGGTAAATCATTCAGTGTTCAGTTCTACACAGAATAACTCACCCACAGCAATAACATGTCCTGCAAACTCACAAGAGTGGCCTTTTCTCTCTAGGAATAATTTCAGCTTAAATATCTGGGTTTGGGTCATGGCACAGCCTTTTCCATTGGATTCTGTGTGGAACAAGGCCTCTACATTGCAGGAAAACATAACAACAAAAAACTGTACCAATACACTTTAAGTTAAAGGAAAAATACCAAAAAAACAGCTCCTAGTAAAAGGCATTATCACATTCCATGGCAATCCTGGATTCTTAGGACTTCTAATAGGATTTATCTCATTTTGGGGAAGTCATGGGACTTGACTCTGGCAATTAAACTTAAATCCACTTCTACATCATGTGGTTATTCAGTCATCAGCTAAAGTTCTCAGATTTCTGGAGAACATGTATCTCCAAATAGTGCTTCCACAAAACAGTATCTGAGAGTCTGGACATAGAAGGGCGGAACTCGTGCATCAAGTAGAAATGGATTTTGTAGTGCAAAGCTTCTCCCTGCTGCAGCCATTCCCTCTGAAGGACTTCCAAGCCTCAGTGGGAAACTGGGATGGTCAGTGCAGGGATACAGAAGAGAAGCCCAGTGCTCTCAGGGACTTCAAACCACTGCACATGTAACTCAGGTATTTCCACATCTAATTGTGGGGAATGAAATCCTTAGACTGAGATCAGAGTGGAAATGGGAGTCAGGCCTGGGTAATCCTTCCATTATCAGGGCATAGATCAGAAGCTGCTCTCTGCAGCTCCCTTTTGATCCACAGCCAGTGATTAGGGAGTTCTGGCACAATGAGATCTGTTCTGTGGCGCTGCTGTGGGATGAGAGATCTCAGCTGCCCGTGGTTCTGCATGGCTGGATCTGCAGCTGAAGGTCCCTGCACACACAGCAGGACTGGCAGGGAGGCAGCAGGTTGTACCCTTTGCTGCCAGGCTGAGAGGAGGGGGAGGCAAAGGCAAAGCAAAGCCAGAGTCCATTGCACAGGGTCACAGAATCCCAGAATGTGCTGAGCTGGAAGGGACCCACAAGGATCATGGAGTCCAACCCTCAGCCCTGCACAGGCCCATCCCCAAGAGTCACCCCCTGTGCCCCAGAGGATCAGCCAAACCCTCCTGCAGCTCTGGCAGCCTTGGGGCTGTGCCCACTGCCCTGGGGAGCCTGGGCAGTGCCCAACCAGCCTCTGGGGGAAGAACCTTTCCCTGAGATCCAACCTGAGCCTGCCCTGACACAGCTCCAGCCATTCCCTGGCTGCTGTCCCTGGTCCCCCCAGAGCAGAGCTCAGTCCCTGCCCCTCCTCTGCCCCTGCCCAGGAAGGTGGAACTGCACTGAGGTCTCCCCTCAGTCTCCTCCAGCTGAACACACCAAGTGCCCTCAGTGTCCTCACACACCTTCAAATCCAGGCCCTTCCCCATCCTCCTTCCCTCCTTTGGACACTCTCTAATGGCTCAATCTCTCCCTTCCATTGTGTCCCCCCAAACTGCCCCAATGTTGAGGTGAGGCCACCCCAGGGCAGAGCAGAGCAGGACAATCCCCTCCCTGACGCCCCAGGACAGGGTTGGCCCCCCTGGCTGCCAGGGCACTGCTGACTCAGGGACAACTGGCACCACCAGGACCCCCAGGGCCCTTTCCCAGCACTGCTCTCCAGCCTCTCATTCCCAGTCTGTCCGTCCATCCAGGGTTGCCCCATTCCAGGGGCAGGATCCGGCACTTCCCCCTGTTGAACTCCATGTGGTTGGTGATTCCCAGCCCTCGGATTTATCGAGATCCCAAGCTGAGGTTTCACAGGGCCATATGTGCCTACATTGCTCTTTTGTGCAGAGGGTTTGCTGCTGTGATCAGTGTTGTGGAACTCGAGCCCTGGAGGATCCTGTTACAAGTAACTGGTTTTCCTTCTTCTCTTCACTTTTTAAAATAGGTATCAAAATTCCCCAAATCTGGAAAGAGAAGTTGGGTTGTGCCTTCCTGTCTTCTCCTACAGCTTGAAATCCTTTCTTATGAGGTAAGGGACATCAAATGCTCCTGAAATGCCTCTGGCTGATGGGGGATGAGCCCTCAGAGAATGGATATCACTATTTATCACATCACTATTTATGAATATCACTATAATTTTCTACAAATCCTTTCCTGATATTTGGTGCAATTCAGCAACTCAAGAAAGCTGGGAGATGTGTCAGCACCTACAGCAGTTTGGGAAGAACTGGGAAGTTGTGCAGCTTCAGGAGGGAAGCTGAGACCCTTGTGATGGAGACTTGTGGGCTGTAATTATTTCCCAATTGGTAATTGGGATGTGCTGCCTTGGAAAGCAGCAGACGGTAATTACACTCCACGAGATGTTTGTGTTTCCTGTGGAGCTGTTTCAGTGCTTTCATCCTGGGGTGGAGCTGGGGCCTGGGTGAGTGGGCTGGGCTTTGTGGGAACCCCAGGACTGATTCCAACAAGCATCAGAGGCAGGGACTGGGACTCAGGGTCCTGTTCAGGACTCAGTCCTTTGGAGAAAAAGTAGAAAGTTGCAGTGCAACCTGAGCAGGTTGGAGCATGAGGCTCCTCCACCTGGAAACACAGTGTTGAAACCCTCTCTGGAGTGTTTGTTCCTCCTGGCTCCCACATTAACATGCCTTTCCCATTCTCCATGCACTACAGAACTTGCATTTCCACCATCCTGACTACACACATGTAATCCTCTTCTATTTCTCTTTCCATGGCATGGACATAGAGACTCCTGGCAGTTCTCTTGGCACTTCCAAGCAGAGCTCAGTCCTTCCCTGTGCTCTGCAGTGGACAGTGTGGCTGCAGGGGCACATTTCTATGAACGTGCCTGCCCCTCCTCTGCCCCTGCCCAGGAAGGTGGAACTGCACTGAGGTCTCCCCTCAGTCTCCTCTTCTCCAGCTGAACACACCAAGTGCCCTCAGTGTCCTCACACGCCTTCAGATCAAGGCCCTTCCCCATCTCTGTGTCCCTCCTTTGGACACTCTCTAATGGCTCAATCTCTTCCTTCCATTGTGTCCCCCCAAACTGCCCCAATGTTGAGGTGAGGCCGCCCCAGGGCAGAGCAGAGCAGGACAATCCCCTCCCTCGTGGGCTCCTTGTGACAGTCCCTGTACAGGGGAGGGAAGATCTTCAAACTGTGGTTCAAACTGGACTGAATTGTCTCCTTATCTCCAACACTGCAGCTGAGAACCAGCCCTGGTGGTGACCAGGTGTGTTGTGCATTTGTCTGGCCCCAGCTTGAATGCCCCAAGGATGGAGAATTCTTTGAGAAATACGTCTATAAATACAATCTTAGGATGACTCACAGTGATCCGTGTTCTCCAAAAACCTCCTAGAACAGCAAGAAAAGTTCTTTTTCTAGGGAGACCTTTTGAGAGGCAAAATGTCCTGAGGTTCATTATGTGTGAGCAGTGCTGTGGAATGCAGCCTATGTCTTTGGCCTTTCCAGGATGTACTCCAGACTGGGGAGGATTGGAATGCCCTTGGGGATCCTTTAAGAATAAGTTTTTTTTCCAAGTGTAAAATATTTTTCCCATCCATGATAATTATTAGAATAATAAAGATCTCATTACAGCCCCAGCATGACTATTCTCAGGTATTGCTCTGAGCCCTCCCTGGCAACTGCAGCAGTGTAGGATATGCTGATGTTGCCTTCTGCAGACACATTTGAACAACTTTTGCTAATTAACATTAATAAATATGTGCTAAAAGCGTAACTACAAACCAGGCTACAGCTCACAGTTTTGGCTACTGATTGAAAATTGTACCACCAGGTAATGCTTTCTGCTCACTTTTATTCTAAATCTCCAAGGGACTTTTATTATTTATGTCTGCAATCAACAAAGTATTTTGTTTCTGATCTGAGCTGTGTCTCCCCAGCCCGTGCAGTCCTTTTTGTCCATCAGAGCAGCCCCAAATCCCTCACAGCCTGTTGTGTGTTTAACCATAAAACAGCTCCACAGTCTGGTTCCTGATGGACACAAAGGCCTAAATTCACCTGTCTGTTTAATGTTCCTTCCTCACTGCTCACACTCTGCTGATCCTGAGCATTGCCTGATTTCCACCTCTGCTGTCCCATTGGTACACCAAGGGAGCCACAACCTTGTGCCAATGCCACCAAACCTGTGGGAACTCTCGGCATCTCCATCAGGACAAGTTCCCATGGCTTATGTTCCTGGATCAAAGAACAAACCTGACTTGGTGCTCATTTCTAACCAGATATGGATGGGAAATTTGTACCCTTTGTGATCCCTCCCCCTCTGCTTCAGCCCAGCTGCCTGCTGGGTTTGTAGGATCATCTCCACAGTGTTAATGGGACACATCTCCTGGGCTAGGGGTGCTGTCAGACCAGCAATATTCAAACCTGGGTTCCCACAGGTCTTCACACATAAATGCTGGAACAACTGCCTTCCCAGGACCAAAGCAGGGGTGTTCTCCTTTAGAAAGTTACACAGAAGGTAACAACAGGAAAAAGGCATTTCCCACTGGGGGGAAAGGAATTGCACTAGTAAGTCTATAAATCCAAGAAAAGAAAGAGTTAATTCCAGGGACTGGATACATCTGAGAGCACTGGTTCTCATAAAAACACCGGTTCTCCCCCACAGGGTGATGGTCCCCCTTAAGACCAACTCTTGTAACAGGCTGAGTGTGAAGGTCACCTTCATCCCAGACTGTGCTGCTTCCAGGAGTCAGGAGCAGCCAGCACTGCCTGGCCTGTGTCAGCTGCACAGCCCAGCTGCTCCAGCTCTCCTGGTGCTCCCAAACTGCTCAGTGCTGGGCACACACAGATCTCCTTTACAGCATTATCACAAAGACCATGGTTCATACTCAAGCCAGAGAACCCCATTAGGATCTGGGGCAGTCTCAGCTCCTCGAGGAAGCAGCAGGATTACTCCACACAGCATTTTGCAAAATTACCTTGGGAAGTGGGATGTCAGTAATTAGAAAACTAACCCAGATACCCCTCCCTGTAGCCTTGTAAATTAAAATATCTTCCATTTTCCCCCATCTGCTCCACCTGTGTCCATGGTTTGGTGAAACTGGTGTTGAGCAAACACTTTTCCCACACACCTCCAGATTCCAGTTGACTTCCCCCAGCTCTGCTGCTCTGGGATGCACAGCCCACATTGTGTCCTGAGCAGTGGGATGAGCATTGACATCATCTCTCCCTGCTGTCCTCAGGGGTGGGATGAGCCTGAAGATTCTCTGATGTCATAAACCTCATCCCCTACAGTGCCACTGTCACCTCCACGTGCTGACTGAGCACAGGGACAGGTGCTGGGGGTAGATCCTGGCACAGGTTGCCCAGAGAACCCAAGGCCGGGTTGGATGTGGCTTGGAGCCACCTGGGGTAGTGGAAGGTGTCCCTGCCCATGGCAGAGGGTTGGATTGGATGGGCTTTAAGGTCCATTCCAACCCAAACCACTCTGTCATTCTGTCATTCTGGGACTCTGTGTGTGCCAAGAGAGACAGTCCAGCCCTGAGTCCTGGACTGGCACCTGGATCTCCCTCCAGGAGTAGGGAGTTCTTGGACACTCAGTTGTGTGAAAAGAGATTTCTGGTTTTGGGTCGCCCATCAGTGGTGACCCTGACAGACCAAACCCTGAGGGGCCCTTTGTACTCTCAGTTTTCACCTGGGCTGAGGCTGATGGCCATTTGCAGAAGGAATTCACTGTTCTCCTGGAAGTGCCAGTTTCTGTTCCCTGGCTCAAGTGCACCTTCCACACAATGTGCTCTCAAGGGGAAACATTCAAGTAAAACCTTCAAATTGGTCTTGAGGATCCTGTGCTGCCCTGTGTGATGTGTTGGACAAAGACCCAAGAGGTGGAACAGTGGAGGAAAGTGTATCCTGGGGGCAGGGAAGGATGAGTGGGGAGGGGCTGAGCACCAGCCCTGCAGGAGAACACCCAGCCAGGAGAAGATTTGGCTGAGAGCCTCCAGCACAGTCCTTTGGAAGGGTCATCCAGGCCATGCCCAGCACTCTTCTCTGACAGACCCCGTGTTACAGACCCAGGTGGGACAGAGCAGTGGGGAGGGAATATTCAAATTGTCACAGCCCCTGATCAGGTTTTGAGGCGACTTAGAAGGAAGTAGAAGGTTTGACCAATCCTCCCACCATCAGAGCCCACCCAGGGCAGCTCCTGCAGTGGTGGAAGCCTGGTGTCACAGTGTCTGCAGCTCAGCAAACATGCTAGGGAGTGCTCAGAACTGCATAAAGAACACACCAAAAAAGTCTCACTCCTGTTAGAATAAAATCCATTTTTGACATTAATGCTTGTTGACAGTGATATTAAATGATAAACATACCTGATAACAAACACAACAACATTTTTCTCTGCAAATATCTTTGCTTAAGAAAAGAGAGGCACCTGTGTTTGGGGAACAGCTGGTCTCCTTCCTGACTCAGTATCTCACTAGGAAAGCTGCTTTGAAGCACTTCAGTATCAAACACAGAGAAAGGAAGACGGAAACCTCACTGTGGAACTTATGATGAACCAATTTATCCAAGTTAGAGCAAAGGACTGAAAACAATTCTGAGCAGTTTAATTACAAAATGTTCTAATCCAGTGCTGGTGTTGGAGTTTCATTTGTGGCATCTCTTATTAGAGAAACTGAACCCATGGGAATACGGATGTGAATAAAACATTTCATATTTTGGCCACAGAAACAGAAAAAAAAACCCTTTGAGAGGTTTATAAGCTCTTTTATCATTATACAATTGTTCTGCAGAGCTTTGGAAATCCTCTAGATTTAGAATAACTTTTGAATCCTGTATCATATGTAAGAAGGTCTCTTTGGGAATGCCAATGGGGGGTGTCAGGGTTTAGTGCAGAGACTCTCATCCCACTCCCAGTGCCCCAGGAAACAGCCCCAGACAGCAGGCAGGGAGCTGCACCCATGAGAGTCCTGCAAACTGAACATATGGAAAAAATGTGCTGGAAACTCAGAGACACCCCAGAGTCCCACATCATCTGACCAAGGGTGGCTCCTTCAGCCCAAGGGCCTTCTGTGCTGGCACAGCACAGGCAGAGGGCAGGCATGGAATCCCACAGTCCCAGGATCACTGAGGTTGGAAAAGCCCTCCCAGCCCACCGAGTCCCCCCTGTGCCCAATCCCCACGTTGTCCCCCAGCCCAGAGCACTGAGTTACACATCCATTGTTCCTTGGACACCTCCAGGGCTGGGCACTCCAAACCTCCCTGGGCAGCCCCTGCCAAGGCCTGACCACCCTTTCCAGGAGGAAATTCCTCCTGATGTCCAACCTGAGCCTCCCCTGGCACAGCTGGAGGCCGTTCCCTCTCTTCCTGTCCCTTGTTCCCTGGCAGCAGAGCCCGACCCCCCCCGGCTCCCCCCTCCTGTCAGGGGGTTGCAGAGCCAGAAGGTCCCCCCTGAGCCTCCTTTTCTCCAGGCTGAGCCCCCCCAGCTCCCTCAGCCACTCCTGCTGCTCCAGCCCTTTCCCCAGCTCTGTTCCCTTCCCTGGACACCCTCCAGCCCCTCATTTCCAGCCTCCTTGGGCTCTGCTTTGGGAACTGCAGTGCATCATCTCAGGGAACAAGGAAGCCCATTGGCACATTCATCATCTAGAACTGGCACAGGGTTTGAACCCAGAGGATATCACAAGGGAAGCAGATATGGCTACAAGTCAGTTGTCTTCCTGAGGGAAAAAAAGTGAAGAGAAATGAGGAGTCAACATTCCTCAGAACCTCATAAACATCAAAGGACAGTGATTGAAGGGAAGTTTAAGGATGTTTCATCCTCAGTATGAGACACCAAGAATTCACAACACACTGAAGCCCAGATGCCCTCCTGGAGGAGACAGACAGGGAGGGAAAGGCAGCTCTTCCCATCCTCTTTGAAGCTTCGTTTGCATTCAGCAGCAACAAGGAACCCATGAATTTTCCTGGACAGGAAAGATCCCAACTTTCAGAGCTGGCTTTGGCTCCTTCAACTCTGATCCGACTGCAGAAACCACAGAGAAAGGAGAAGGCTCTAGGATTGCAATTTTTTTCTCCTCTTACAACTGCACTTCCAATTTTGTAACCAGGAACTTAATCTTCTTCTGGTACAGATAAACTCATGCAAGATTTCACTTGCTATTTTGAGCAAATGCAGCTGGAGGGACGAGGTTTGCCTTGAAGCCATTAACCCCTCTCTGCAGGTGAATTCCTGGGCAGCTGGACTCCAGAATGAATTAGGAAATTTCAGTACATTGCCGTGTTTCTTGCCAAGCTGCAAGGACCATCTGGCAGAACTGCTTAGCACCAGCTGCAGGGCGTGGGGTGGCTTCTGGGAGGCAACTGCTGACAAGTCAGTGTTGGAGGGACAATTCACAGAATCACAGAGTCACAGAATGTGCTGAGTTGGAAAAGACCCAAAAAGATCATCGTGTCCAACCCCTGGCCCTGCACAGGCCCATCCCCAAGAGTCACCCCCTGTGCCCCAGAGCATCCAAACCCTCCTGGAGCTCTGGCAGCCTTGGGGCTGTGCCCACTGCCCTGGGGAGCCTGGTCAGTGCCTAACCAGCCTCTGGGGGAAGAACCTTTGGCTGAGATCCAACCTAACCCTGCCTTGCCATTCCTGGGGCCCTGTCCCTGGCTGTGGCCCTCAATGTCACTGCATCCTCACAGAAGGACAGGTGGGGAGGAGCACAGAGGGAGGAAAGACAGGGGCTGTGTCATCTCTGTAAATACCTGTGGAGGATGCTCAGAGCTCTCTCACACCCTGACCTCAGTGATTTCAGCTGACAAGTCTGGTTCCTGAGTGTCAGGCAGAGAGCACTGCTGAGCCAGGATTTATTTTTACCCCATTTCCTTTGTTTCCAGAACAGTGACTGAGCTTCCATGTTGTAAGATGAACTTATTAACCAGGGATGATTTAACCTACCACGTGTTTTCTTCTACACCACATTACATGATCTCTTAGGGAGGATTCAGAAGACAATGCTATCCAAACACTGCTCCCACTTCAACACCACTATGTGCTGCCATTTCCCACTCAGTGGGAAAAGACTGACATCTCTCTGGGCCTGTACTAAGGACTAAGAGAAAAGTGATGATGTCCTGCTCAGCACAGCCCACCCTGAGGCAGCAAGTCTTTGATCCCAGAGGAAAAGCCCTGGGGATGAACCACCCTCGTGCAGCTGGAGATGCCAAATGTACAGCATGCAGTGTCACCACTGGGCAGGTTTTACTCTCCTGCCTGAAGCAAAGTCAGATCTGGGACAGATCAGGAGGGTGTCTCACGTGGTGTGGCCCTGCCATGTAAGTGCCACGTTGCTGTGACCAGAACAGTTTGGTTAGCTCAGGGTGCAGGCTCTGTTCAGTGAGGGGACAATCCTGCTGTCTCCCCCTGTGACTTCTCCAGGGATGTGCTGGAAGGTTCCCACCTTCTGCTGGGTGTCCCAGAGCACCACCCTTGAGGTGTTTCCTCCTGCAGGTTGTCTTTCCTCTCTTCCTATTTTTACTGCCCTGATACAAAATGAAGGTGAAGGACTGAGTTAATTCTCTAACAATCCCAATCTCCTACTCCCTGAAACTATTTCAGACCAAGGGCAATAACTCTGATGAACCCTGTGCAGATTCTGCACACCCTTGATGCTCTGGTGGTCCCAGAGGGTCACCCTCCATTTTACCTCTTGTGGCTGGGAGCTCCTCATATGACTGAGAGCAGAATGCATCTTAGAAACACCTGCTTTCACACCAGGCACAAACTCCATCCTGTTTTCTGTGAACTTGGAGATCCAGGTCAGCTTAGGTCAGACAGTGCCCATGGCTGAAAGGCAGGGGGGTAGCAAGCCCTCTTCCCTCTGGAGATGGGCATTGGTCTCATGTGAGTGAGCTCCCTCCTTCCCCAGGCACTTGTACTGGGCATACCAGAACACCTCATTCCCTTCAGACAAAGCCCTTGTGAGCAAGATCCAGATGTCAGAAAGGCTCTCGTGTCTATTCCTACACTGAAAAAGTCAAACAAATCGTTGTTTCCTTCAGAGATGAGACAGAGAAGCCTCAGCTCTCATTTTTGAGTAAAAAGATAATGTTTTATTTTGTCACAGACCAACAGATGCACAGACAAGACTGAAAGCAAAACACGAAGCCAATGGCCAGAAATTCTTAATCACAACAAAAATGTGCAGAAATCCGGTCTACAAAACCTCGGGAAGAGCAGCCACAACGGCACGATTTGCACATTGAAGGAAGGGTTGTTTTTTACATTTGGTTTCTTACTGAACCACTGTCTTGCAACCCAGAAATTCAGAGACCATTTCACTTTGGCAGCAATGACCTGTGGTGTTAACAAAGCAGTGGCTGTGCCTGGTGGAGCTCAGTGTGATTGATACAAGAGCAGACAGGAATGTCTAATTCCCCCTTGGATTCCCTTCTCAGCATCTCCAGTGTAGCTGATTATCCTGGAGACAGGGACTGGAGATTGTCCTACAGACTCCCTGCTCCGGGGCTTGGGACACCACATACCCTGAAATAAATGAAACCTTCCCCCACTGCACTGGTTTCCTTGGGGGTCCACTCAGAGCATCTCTCCTGAGAGGAGAAGGATTCTCTGAGTTCTTGCTGCCAAATACTCTCTTTTTTTTTCTTTTCTTTTAAACCCAGGAGTTGCAGACTAACCCTGTGCTGGACAGGCAGAATTCCTGGAACCACTGCCTTTCTGGAATAGTTTGTTCAGCTCTGAAATATCAGATGAAATATAGGTGGATCAGTTAATTATTTGATTTCTTCCACAAAGCTTCACTTTACTGGGACATTTACAAGAGGAATTGAGATACCCAGGTCCAATTCAGATTAGCCAGCTGGGCTGCTCCTTATTTTCCCTGATATCCTTTGATGACTCACAGGAATATTTTTTATCATTACCTTTTTATTCCATTTTTTTGTGTTTAAAAGTAGAGATCAGAGGTGAGAACCAGGAGCTCACCACTGTTTTACTATTCCTGCTGTTACATCTGTCTCCAGTCTCTCCTTTACTCCCTTTTCTTTGAGCTTTGATCTCTGTGCACTCAAGCTGGCACGAAATAGGAGATGTTAGACCCAGCTCAACCCAATTATAATCTTCTGACTTTTGGTCAAGATGAATCATTGAATCACAGAATCATTATGGTTGGAATATACCTCCAAGATCATCAAGTCCAACTTTCAACCAAAAGGAATTACGTATGATACAGTGCTCCAGTGGGAATCTGTTCCTTCCCATTATCCCTAACATTTGGTATAACTGGAGCCCAGATTGATGGCTCTGGAACTGGGCCTCAGGGCTCTCAGTTTCTCACAGGTTTATGGATATTTTCTCATTTTTCTTTCAAATTCTTCTTAAGACTAATCCAAAGGAATAGTCTCTTCTTCAGCAGAATGAGAATGTTGTTTGCCAGGTCAGAGCAGGGCAGTCAGAGATTCCCGTTCCTGGTGTTTCCCACCTACAGCCCAGAATTTCCCATGACCACAATGGATGGTGCAGAGAGCCCCAGGGTGACACAATCTTTGACTGCACGTGATGTAGCACAAAATCCACAGTGACAGTCCCAGGACACGAAGAAATTACTTGGACACAGGACTGGAAGAGACATGGAGGATGTTTGCAGAGGACCCAAAACTGGGAGGAGCTGTTGATTCCCTCAAGGGAGCGAGGCCCTGCAGGGGGACCTGCACAGATCCAAGGGCTGGGAATCACCAACCATGGGAAGTTCAACAAGGGGAAGTGCCAGATTCTGCCCCTGGAATGGGGCAACCCCGGATGGACGGACAGAATGGGAATGAGAGGCTGGAAACCAGTGCTGGGAAAGGGCCCTGGGGGTCCTGGTGGTGCCAGTTGTCCCTGAGTCAGCAGTGCCCTGGCAGCCAGGGGGGCCAACCCTGTCCTGGGGCGTCAGGGAGGGGATTGTCCTGCTCTGCTCTGCCCTGGGGTGGCCTCACCTCAACATTGGGGCAGTTTGGGGGGACACAATGTAGGGAAGGGATTGAGCCATTAGAGAGTGTCCAAAGGAGGGACACAGAGATGGGGAAGGGCCTTGATCTGAAGGCGTGTGAGGACACTGAGGGCACTTGGTGTGTTCAGCTGGAGAAGAGGAGACTGAGGGGAGACCTCAGTGCAGTTCCACCTTCCTGGGCAGNCCAGGGCTCCACAGAATCCCAGAATGTGCTGAGCTGGAAGGGACCCACAAGGATCATCCAGTCCAACTCTCAGCCCTGCACAGGCCCATCCCCAAGAGTCACCCCCTGTGCCCCAGAGGATCAGCCAAACCCTCCTGGAGCTCTGGCAGCCTTGGGGCTGTGCCCACTGCCCTGGGGAGCCTGGGCAGTGCCCAACCAGCCTCTGGGGGAAGAACCTTTGGCTGAGATCCAACCTGAGCCTGCCCTGACACAGCTCCAGGCTGTTGGTCCAAGGGCCAAGACTCCCAAACTTAGGCTCTACCACACTCAGCATTGCTGGGCTTGGGCTGAGTTCTAGATTTAGCTCCTAAAATCACCTCTTAAATCAGGGAACTTTACCCTAGGCAAATTTGGAAGGTTTCTCCTCTAATTCAAACCTAAAGATTTCAACAGCTGTGCAGAACATCTCCAGCATTTCTCAGCCTCGAGGGGAGAAGACCAGAGTCACCTCTGAAATATTCTGCTTTAGAAGGACAGTGAACACCCTCAACAAATTCCCATTTCTTGGCTTCCCTGTGACTTCTTTCCTTTTCTCCCTCCCCCTCGCCCTTCTCCTTTTTGCTTTCCAGGAGATTATAGCAGAGGGTGACAGAGTGCTAATCTTGCTGAGGATTACGCCCAAGGGATCTCTATTGATTTCCTTTTTCTCTTTTACAGAAATAATAAAAGCTGCATTGCAGGGGTTTGGGAGCTGCTGGGGATGATAATGCACTTTTTCTAACATTAACTTTAGGTTTTTGCTTGCATAAAACATTGATTTATTAGAGAATCTAGGAGTAATATACTTAGTAGAGAACATGTTCCATTTGTGTATCTGCAAATCCTCATTAGTATATGTAATAACAGACAGAATAATGCAAAATATTGTTGTTATTTTTATTATTATTATTATTTAGTGCTGTAGGTTTATGCCCTGCTATACCAGCTGTGCCTGTAGTCAATCAGACACTACACCATCCTATTGGGCAAGGATTTGATTTCTAGCAATTGGATATTGCTACAGATAATTCTGTAGTAATTTCAATTTTTTTTTCTCATTCCATTTCATGAGACTTGGACTAATTTGAAAAGAAAAATCCATCCCACCAGCAACCATTGCTGGACAGGAGAGGCTGTCGGGTTGTGTCTGGAAGAAAGAGATTCTCCCACAAGCATCAGGCAAAGGTGGCTCACGCTGGGTGAGAGGTAGGAACTCTTAACACACAGACTCTGAAAGAAGGATATGAAACAACCCCCTCTCAGCCAATTAACTGCTCCCTGTCCCCACAATTTCATGTACTGATGCTGCACTGAAAGAGGGCCCAGGTGGATCCTCTGGGCTGTGTCTCAGAGCCCAGATCTGAAAATTTGCTCCGAAGGCACGTGGGGGGAGCTCCTGGGCAGTGTCAGAGTGTTCCTGGGGGAGGTGGGTGTGTGGGCTGGGCTGGGGCAGAGCTGATGTTCCCCCCCAGCGGGTCTGGGCTGTGTTTGGGGCTGTGCTGGAGCAGTGCTGGGCACACTGGGATGGCTCAGTCCCTGTGACACAGCCAAGGGCTGCTCTGCTCCTCCCAGGGCCCTGCCAGGACCAGCCCGGGGGGCACAGGGAGCTGGGGGGGCACAGGTGGGACAGGGGAGCCCAACTGCCCCCAGGGATGGCCCAGACCATGGGGGATAACAGAAGCCTTAATGCTGGAAAAGACCTCTAAGATCATCAAGTCCAATCATCTTCCAGCACTGCCATGAAACCATGTCCTCAAGTGCCACATCCACGTGCTTTTTGAACATTTCCAGGTATGGTGAGTCCCTGTTCCAGCTCTTGATATTTATTATGAGGGCCTGTTCAGCAATAAAACTGAGCAGGAGGTTGATTTGAGGGTCCTGCTCAAGATCTGGCTGGGCATCTGTTGGGTGCTGGTGAGCAATTGTCTTCTTTTGGGTTTTAATTCTCTCTCTTCATTATTTTCCTTTTCATTACAATTTAGTTCCTTATTTTATTTCTTTTATTGAACTGTCTTTAGCCACCAGTTTTCTTGCTTTTTCCCTTCCAAATCTCTTCCCCACCCCTTGGGTGCAGTGAGTGGGTGGCTGTGTGGGGCAGAGCTACCACTGGGGTTAAATCGTGACAGCGGGGACCAAGAAATGGGGGGGCTTTGGTTACCCAGCACACCCCTCCTGTGCTTTTGGAAGGCATCTCCTGGAAGCTGGCAGTGGAGTTCAAAAGAAGAAAAAACAACTGCATTCAGGATAAATTGGAAGGGCATTTGTGCAGGTGACAGGAGCTGTGGTTGAGGTGTCACAACACAGGGTCCCAAAAGGCTCTCTGGGGGAGGCAGCACCTTGCAGTCTCTGGAGGAGCCTGAAGAGGCCCCTGAGCTTGGCTCTTCCAAAATTCAGGACAAGTGGGCAGGGAAGGATGTTCCAGTGTCAGTGGGTGCAGTTGGGTGGATATTTCCAATAAACCCCAGCAGTGGGTGCTCAGGTTTGGAGGCATCTCATGGTGTTACCTGCAAACAACCCAAATGCTCAACTTCCCAGCAGGGCAAGGCCAGGACAGAGGGCACCTTCATCCCTCAGATCCTATAGAAGAGACCACAGCCTGCTCCGGAAAATGGGATGGAATGTCCTTTCATTCCTTGACAGAAGGTTTTGCAACAGGAAATCCTCTTTTCATTCCCTCCCCGGAAGCACAGGCAGGACCTGGCTCCTGCTGGCAGATATTTGTCAAGAGGAAAGAGCAAAGATGGAAACTATTTCCACCAACTCTTGTTAATCCACCTCCTCACACAGCCTGGGGTCATCATGTGCTGCTTGTTATTAATTTATTTGGATTTATCCAGAATAATCTTGAGTTTTCCTTTGTGTACTCCAAAGACATGTGAAGGCCTTTAAAAACAGCTGGATCACCATCCCTCTCCTCCCTCCTTCCCTCCTGGCTTCTCCCAACAAAACTTGGGCAAGAAAGAGTGAAATAGGCTTAATTCCAACCTTCCTGTCCTTCCTTCTCCTGGTGAGCACAAGCACTGGGGCTTTGGGAAAATCTCTGAGTGTGACATTTCAGGTCATTTCCCTCCTGTCACCCACGTGGGCAAAGCAAGACCTTGTTCTGGCAAGTGGCCTCTGCAGGACTTTGAGTTTGAGAGGCTGGAGGGTTTTTAAGGTCTTCTGTAAAGGCAGAACTGGTTAATAAAGTCATGGAAGTATCTAATAAAGTGATCAGTCTGTTCATCTTGGGTGAATCTTCTGAGTACACAGGAGTTTAAGCTGTCCCTGGTGTCTCTCCCCTTGGTATGCCAGCTCTCAGATCTGTAGTTGCAAGGTTTATGACTCCATAACATTTTTATTCCTCCTCTTTTTAATTAGAAGATTCCCAGTCACCTCTGTGGGAGAAAACACCTTGTCCTTTGGAAGCTGAGAAAGTCCTGAAGACTCAGAGCTCTTGGGATGCTCAACATCACTGGACAGCCATTCCCACAGCAATTTTGGCAGATATTCCTTTAGATGTTTCTTCATAGCAGCCTCCAAATCTTATCATTCCAGTGAAATATTTGGATCCCCTGTATCATGTCTTTTGCTCCAATAATGGATTATTTTCTAGGATGACCATGGAGAACTGAGGGTGAAAGCTCACACCACTAATCCCACTTGAGCTGTTATCACTCCTTTTTAACTCCCCATTAATTATGTTTCCTTCCTATCAGGAGCTCCAGAGGCTGAGTCCAACAAGCTGAAAGTCACATTTGCCACAGACTTTGGAATTCAGTGTTAGCTTTCAAGGGGACTTTCCCAACCACTGCAGCAGGAGAATAGTCAGCAGATTATTGTGGGAGATTTGCTATTTGCTTCCAGAATTGTTCCCCACTTTCAGGTTAATAAGTAATTGTGATAGCTCTCAACACAGTTATGTGATGTTAACTCCAGGGGAAATTGTCCATCCAAACAGCTTCTGAGGCTTTTAACTCTGAGTTTGGGAAATATAGAAGAAAATTGTTTCTGTTGGGGCATTTTAGAGGTACTTACAACTGCAGATAAATTTAGATCCCCCTCTAAACTGAGCTCATTCCCAAAAATTTATAACGTACTTAAATAAATAGATCCCATTTACCTGAAACTCTTGAAATCAAGCAAAATCAAAGTGCAATCAGTGCACAAAATCTGTTCCTCCTGGAGATTCAGTGGAGAGACATAATTTGTCTCTTAATTTCCACGCAGAGATTTGTTTTATGAGTCCCAGAAACACAATGATCCCCTGCATTTAGATCTTCAGCAGCTGTCACCACTCCTTTATGGCCCTTCCACCATATGGAATAAATGCCTGCACTGACTCCATGTCACCTGCCCAGAGGTCACAGAATTTCATTAAGAAGTGAGCTAAGAAATGAGATTATTCTGATTCCTGTTTCATAGGAAAGGAAATGCTGGCTTAAGCTCAAGGCTTAAGGTGTCTTTGCAATAAGCAGGATCCAAGACTGGAGCCACCTCCTGACTCCTGCTGTGACCAGGAGCTGGGCACCTCCACAAGGTGATAGATCACATCCTAAGGCTTTCCATGCTGTCTTCTGGAGATACTTCTTTTTCCTTGTATGGTGAGAGGAACACAGAAAACTGGCTTAAGACACCTCCATTTCAGATGACTAGAGACAATGGAAGGAACCCCACACGGTCCTGGTTTAGAAGAACCCAAGAATAAGAACCACACTGGGAGAGGCAGTTTCTGATGTGGCAGATTTTGCCTCACCAAAGCTACAGAGTTATTCTGTGTTTTCTCAAACATAAAGGCATGGAAGTATAAAGGATAACATTTGCTTATTAAGGAAAGACCTGAAATTAATTTATATCTTCAGATGATAGAATCTTCAGCTCAGAATCACAGAATCCCAGGATGGTTCAGGTTGGAAAGAACCACAGTGGGTCATCTGGTCCAACCTTCCTGTCATCCCAGAGCACATGGCACAGGATTGTGGCCAGACAGTTCTGGAATATCTCTGGTGATGAGACTCCACTCCCTCCCTGTGCAGCCTGTTCAGGGCTGAGGGTTGGATTGGATGATTCTTGTGGGTTCTTTCCACCTCAGCATATTCTGGGATTTTGGGATTCTGTGACTTGCTCCCCTTATTAGGGCTGATGGTGTGAATTTAGTAACAGACACGAGGGTGTCCCTGAGGAGCAGAAGGCAACTTAAGTTGCACACAAAAGATTGAAGCAGCTTTTGCAATACCTTCTCCTGCATGCTCCTCATTTGGTCACAAGCTGGACCCAATGATCTTGGAGGTCTTTTCCCACCTCAATAATTCTATAATTCTGTGGTTTCAAAAGTAGGTGAGATGGAACCCTCAGCAGAACTAAACCTTTAGCTGTACGAGGCAGGGGAGGTCAGAGGAATGGGCAGGGATGGCACAGGGGGAAAGAGGGGGAGACACACCTGAGATGGAGGGTACCCCACCCCCAGCAACAAGTGATGATCAGCTGCTGCTGCTGTGAAATTGGGAGCCTTTCATTAGTGACCAAGGGCAGGAGCACAGGGACCCACAGCCAGTGGCCTTTTCCTCGCATTTGTTTCCCTTTCCCTCAGTATTTGGAATCTGTTGTGTCTGACTGAAGGGAATAACTGGCCCTCCAGAGCTCTTTTCCTGCAGAAATGTCATTTGAAATTGTTATTGCTTAGGTCAGGTTGTCTGGTAATCCTTATTCAGGGAATGGCTGAAGGAATTGGTGTCCTGGGACTCTCTCTGGGGCAATCACCTGATTTCAGGGATATAACTCAGCTGTTAATTAGTGCTCAGTGCTAAATCCTCCTTAATATCCTTATCCTGACTGTCAGGACACATCCTATGTGACACCACCATTCCTGTTGTGTATCACAGTGAAAGCAGGTGAATGAGAAGGTGTTTGAGAGAGGGGAAACATGTTGGGATGATCAGTATTATTGATCCTGGTTTTTGTGCCCTTTGTCCAATGGTTGTACTCAAAAGCAAGGGCCTGGCATCTCACCCAGTTATTTCCATTATTGGGATCTACCTGGAAAACTGATGGCAGTATTCTAATTACTGTTTGCAAGGTATGAATTTATTTCATAAATTTTCAGGCTGCACTGAAAAAACACCTTATTTTTGTGCAAGATCTCCACAGTTCTTCTCCCCTCAGGAAATGTGGAGATCTTGGGAGTTCTTAGGACAGGTCACTGCTGATGGGAGCAGGTGACCCAGCAGTGCTGGATGGCACAGAGATCACTGATAACAGATATGATTTTTCTGGACATGTTTGCCTGTATTTCCAGGACATTTCCCACAGAAATGGAAAGAGAAGCAGCTACTTCCTCCTGGATTTGATCCTGCTCCACTTGAGCCATCTAAATTCACCCTATACATTGCCATATTTATGCACCCAGTGATTCTTTTCCTTCCCAGCCCACACAACTAATTACACATATATTTATTCCTCATTTCACCCTGTTTTGTTGAAATTGCCTCCTGTGACATTGTCATTCTCCCACAGTCTAAAATCCTGCATTTTTTCCAGCAGCTCTATTTATTCCAAGATAGTTTTCTGTCAATCTCTATTTACAATGCTCAGGGATTTTTCAAAATATTTGATTAAGTTTTCAGTAAAGTTTGAAATGTTGGAGAGAATCAAAAGAGGCCAATATAATTTTCAGCAACACATAGAGAGCCCTCATCTGTTATTGTCATTATTACTCTTTGCATGGCTGCTTCTCATAAGAACCACCAAAATCCTGTATTTATTTTGACATGAAGTTACAGTAGAAATGGTTAAGAAAACAGAAATAAATTTGATAGACTTGGTGAGGAGAGCTGGAGAAATTGAGGGGAAGAGGCATTAAAACCCCTCATCTCAGATACATCTTTTAGGAATGTGAATAGTAAATCAGCATGCAGGGTGGTTGATTTTATATATAGAGAGAGATAAAATTTATATATAAAGTATATATATAAAGTATATACATAGTACATATAAATCTATAAATATAAAAACATTATATATATAATTATCTATAATTTGGATATTGTATAATAATTTTATAAAAAATATACTTAAATATAATTTATTTATATATTCAACAGAGGCAATAATCTGTGACTAACACAGAGGTCACCTTTGCTCTCAGTAATTTTATATAAAAATATTCCTATTAAGACAATAATAAAACATTGTTCGTAATTAGGCTTAGATCTAGATATATCCAAAGCTGTGTAGTCAATCACAGAAATGAATTACAGCATGGCATGGCAGTGAACACACTGGCCTGAAATTCTAGATATGTAGCTTCTAGCACTGCTGAGCTGCCTTGTGCAGGTCTGAATTAACCTGCCTGAGAGTGGCCAGTGCCCCTGGGACACTGAGTGCACCTCGTGGTAAAGCAGCCTGAGTGAAGGTGGAGCTTACAGCAAAGTTTAGGGGATCCAAGGAGTGAAGTGACTCCGGGGTCTCTCGTTGTGGAGCTGGACAACATGGTTAAAAAAGGCTTTGCTTTCTTCATCACTGGAGTCTCCATGCCAAGATCAACATCAATAGTCTGACAGGAGTCCAGGGAAGAGCAACCTCATGGTTGCTGTCCAGGAACCACAGAATCCCAGAATTTGCTGAGTTGGAAGGGACCCACAGGGATCATCCAGTCCAGCTCCTGGCTCTGCACAGGCCCATCCCCAAGAGTCACCCCCTGTGCCCCAGAGGATCAGCCAAACCCTCCTGGAGCTCTGGCAGCCTTGGGGCTGTGAGGATTTGTGTGTGGAGGATGGTCCAAGATCTTGGGCCAACTGCAGCAAAATGTGAGAGCACAGGGTGGCTCAGGAAAAGTGTTCAGCTAGAATTGAAGAGGAACAAGGAATTCTGCATGGAATGGTCACAACATCACCTTCATGACCTGGGTTGGTTCCAGCAGACAGATTTGTCCTCTGAACTAAAAGATCACTGAGCCTGGGGAGAGTGGCGAGGAGCCTGTAGAGGGGTTGTCATAGAGGAATAGAATCATGGAATTATGGAAAGGTTTGGGTTAGAAGGGAGACTAAAGATCATCCAGTTCCACCCCCTGCCATGGGCAGGGACACCTGCCACTAGACCCCATTGCTCCAAGCCCTGTCCAACCTGGCCTTGAACACTTCCAGGGATGGGGCAGCCACAGCTTCTCTGGGCAACCTGTGCCAGGGCCTCCTGACTCTCCTAATATCTGATCTAAATCTGCCCTCCTTCAGCTTAAAGCCATTCCCCCTTGTCCATGCCCTTTGAAAAAAGTCCCTCTCCAACTCCATTGGAGCCTCTTTAGCTTCTGGAAGGTGCCATCATCCAGAGCCTTCTCTTCTCTGGATGGAATCATCAACACTGAACTGAGGTGCTGAGTTTGGGACTGATGGGTGGCCCGAGGCAGCTCCTCTGTTGTATCATGCAACACAGAGATATTTGACGTACAGAGAATGATCTCCAGAGAGCCAAAACACAGCAAACCACGGACAACATGGGCACGTTAATATTTGCCATGCACACACTGCAGAGTCATTGACCATCCAGACCTCTCTATTAATAGATTTCCTCTGTTCAGTGCTAATGGCATCTCAAAGCACCTGCTGTTACACAAATTGAAAGCACTGGAAGGCAGCTTATCCATCAGAGGCTGTTTGGACATGAGCAGATGAACAGCAGCACTCACGTCCGGTGACAGCCATCCCAACAAACCCCTCCTCAGCTGAGCTTAGTTACCAAACTGGGCAAAATATATTAGAGCTCCTCAATGCTGAAAACCGGAAAGTAATCCTCTTCAACTAACAATGAAGGATTTTTCCCTAATTCTTGGTAACTCCTAAATAATTTCCAACCATTTTTGCCTCGATTTCAATTCACGGTGTATGAAAAAAAAAATCAATTGCAGCTTAAGTCTTATTAAAGTATTATTGTATCTGAAGATGTGATTAAACTGAAGTGCACAAGACTGGATTTAATGGCCTTGCTCTAGTAATGCCAGTGGTTAATTAGAACCCCATGGGATATCGTGGTCCCTTCAGTCCCACCAGGAAATACCTGCACAGCGGGCTCTGATAAACAGTCTGAACATCAGTGATGTTCCTCACCCTTCAAACTGCCACCTGACTCTACTCATTCATGCACAGTGTCCCAGAAATCTTGGTTTCTTCCAAAAGATTTATTTCAGACTTCACAGTGTTACAGTTGTCACTTAAAAGTGCACGGTCAGAAATCTGAATCCTCAGTGGGATGCTCTTTTTTTCTGAAGGGGAAGAGAACACTGAAAAAGGTGTTGTCAACAGGGAACATGTTCTCTAGAAACCCTGAGCTCTTTGTGAGGCAAACAGGAGGCAGATTGTGGCCTCTGGGTACGAGCAGCAGAAGGCAGAGCCTGCACAGCCACTGATCACCCTGCAGGTCGAGCAAGGGTGGGCAGAGCCCTGCAGGGTGTTCTCCAGCTCATCTGCTCAGGGGGTTCAGAGTTCCAGAAGAGTTTGGACAATCCTCTCAGGCACAGGGTGTGACTCTTGAGGATGGGCCTGTGCAGGGCCAGGAGTTGGACTCGATGATCCTTGTGGGTCCCTCCAACTCAATATTGTGTGATCCTCTGAAAACAGAAATCAGTGCACAGGGCAGGGGCTTCCCCAGGGTGGTCAGTAAGAAAGGCTGAAGAGGAAGTTTAGTCCTTCCTTCTCCTTTGTAGTCAAAGGCTGAGGACTCTCATGTTAGAGATAAAATATTCTATGAGCTGAAACACTGGGTTGAAAATCAGGTTGCCTCTAGGGTTCTACCTGAGTTCAGACAGAGACTGCTCTCCAAAATCAGCATTTAAACAGAGACCTGCCTCTGCTGCTCTGGTTTTAGAAGAATTACACATCATGCAGTCAAAGGGACAAAGATGTGAATCAGTCCTATCATTTGGGACCACAATAAGGTTGTACTCAAGTCCTCCTCCTGCTGCTCAACACTGGAGTCAAGTTCACCTCAACGTTCTGTGGGTTTCACATACGAAGTGTTAAACTGGTTAAACTTTGATAAAATCTGCATCTAAATAACAACCTACTCTGAAGTAAGAAAACTAATGCTGATGCATGGAACTGAAAGGAGATTGACATTTGGAGGACATAAAATCTTTTGGGAAGACCTAAAATATCCCCTAAGTAGGTGAGCTCAGTGACCTGGATCTGTACTTTTAATACAGGAGTAGCCTATATTTGCTCCAAGTGTTTGCTGAAGAGGGGATGTTTTTTGGTGTATGGGTTTATTTTTAGTAGTTAAATGTGACCTTGGGAGAAGATCCTATAATAAGAACAACGATGAAACTGGTCTGGGGTGAGTCACACCACAGGCTTTGATGCAGAGATGATGAACACAAATCATTCATCCCTGGTCATTTCTGGAAGGAACAGTCTTACATTCAATTTCAGTTTGGGAGCCAAGTTGATACTTTCAAATAGGAGGAATTTCTTGATGGCAAAAAAATACTCCTTGTCCTGCAGGGTAATTAATCATCATTTCCACCACTGGGAAACAGACTCTTCAGGAATCCAAAATAGAAGAAAAGACCAGGGCAAGGCCAGGGGTTCCCCACTGCCCTGCCAAGTGCAGCTCAGATTGCATCTGCCACCACCTTGGAGTTTTTCAAATCAATCCCATAATAAACTCCCTTATTTCTCAACTTTCCCCTTTCTAAAACAGTCCAGATAAATATGTAAAGAAAGGTCTGAGCTTCCTTTGGGGTGTTTCTTACCCTTAACAAACTCCACTGTGTCAGCACAACCCAGCTATGGGAGAAAGTGCAGCCTCAGTTGGAAAGACAAAAGGCTTATTTCTGGTCTACCACAACAATAATTCCCAGCCTTCCTTGGGAATAAATCTGAGTTACCACATGCATCACCCTGGCCATCTAAATCCATGTGGGGTTATGGAAAATGAATATTTGAATATTCTTCAGGCAAGAGATGAAATTAGTCACAAGATATTAAATAAAATGATAACGTGCAATGATAAATGGGATGGTTTCCCAAGGGACATGGGGGAAGCTTTAATAAAATTCTCACTGGCTGGTATTAAATTTTCAGCTCAGCTGGCAGAGGCCAGGAAGCTGCACAGATCACTGGGCCATGGAGCACCAGAGGCCTGGCCTGGTCCTCCTGGAGGTCAGCCTGGGTCTGCACACTGAGCCAGGTCACAAAACTCCTCTGGTACACACAGGGCTCTGAGGAGCACCTTCACCATCACTCACAGAGTATGGAATGGTTGGGGTTGGAAAGGACCTCAAAGCTCATCTCATTCACCCCCTGACACGGGCAGGGACAACTCCACCAGCCCAGGTTGCTCAGGGCCACACCCAACCTTCAGAGAGACCCTTCACTGACACCATCCAACCATTCATTGCAAATGGCCTGGAAGATCCAGCTATCACCTTTCTTCTTTCCAGAGAAGCAATCTGAGAGTGGTTACCCTTTTCTAAGATACAACCAAACATGCTGAAATGAGATTAGATCCACCAGAACTAGCTATTTCTTTTGGTGACATGTAGTGCTCTGCCACCAGGGCTGGTAAGTTTGGGGCAGGTCACACTGCACCACATCTCTGGGCAGCCTTAGCAGCTCTGTTTTCAGTGCTGTCCAGGGATCTTGCCATTCTCCCCTGCTTTTCCCACATTTTTGCTAGATCCAAGAATCTGCCCCTCTTTTCCTGTCTTTTCTTCAATAGCTCTTTGGTGGCTGCCGGAGGGAGGATGTGTTTTAGGTAAAAAGAACAAAAATAACAACTCCTTCAATGTGTTCCTTCAGTACAAGCTGGAAACATGACTAAAACATCTCTCTGGTGACCAGAGACAGGACCCCAGGGAATGGCTGGAGCTGTGTCAGGGCAGGCTCAGGTTGGATCTCAGGCAAAGGTTCTTCCCCCAGAGGCTGGTTGGGCACTGCCCAGGCTCCCCAGGGCAGTGGGCACAGCCCCAAGGCTGCCAGAGCTCCAGGAGAGTTTGGACAATGCTCTGAGGGACAGGGTGGGATTGTTGGGGTGTCTGTGGAGGGCCAGGGGTTGGACTCAATGATCCTTGTGGGTCCCTTCCAACTCAGGATATTCTGGGATTCTGTAATCCCATGCTCAGAGGTTTGGGTGCCACACAGAGAGTGAAAGTCAGCACTGCTCCAAGAGTTCCCTGGGATGTGAACAGAGAGGAGGCTGTGTGTCCATGAAGCTGAGCTGCTTGTTGGGACACCACAATGTCACGGGGAGGTGTGAGGTGTCTATGTCAGCCTCCTGTTCCTTCACTATGGTTGGTCACACTGCTGAAATGGTTGGGCAAGGACATAAAGCCCTGGAGCCTTCCCACATCAGCTTCCAGCTCCCCAGAGAAGCTGCAGCTGCCCCATCCCTGGAAGTGTCCAAGGCCAGGTTGGACGAGGCTTGGAGCAACCTGGGACAGTGGAAGGTGTCCCTGCCTGTGGGAGGGGGCAGAATGAGATGAGCTTTAAGGTCCTTTCCAACCCAAACCATTCCACAGTTCTATGATTATGACATCAGACACTTCCATGGGCAGCCCAGAGTGGGAATCCTGGTGCCCTGTGAATGAGACTTGTCTCCACAAGGCAATTCAGGTTTTGGGTGTGATGAGTCTCATCCAAGTGACAGGAGACAAGGGTTTGGTAAAGAAACATCACACAGGGTTGAGTCCTGTAGTGCCTCTGGTTCCATCTTCAGAAAGGGTGCAGAATACTTTCGGCCTTACACTGTTCCACCATGACTCCACTTCAAAATTGCCTTTAAATTGTTCACCAACTATCTGGAAAATTTCACCCTTCCAAGCTTTGACCTGGAGGAAAAATGTTGATGTTTTGATGTTTGTTACTAGAATACATTAGAAAAGTAAATCACTCCCTTAAAGGGATATTAAAGGGGAGAGTGGTTTCCCCACATATTGAATGAACAGAAATTCTAAGTATCTTTAAATGTCAATAACATTATGCAATCATCTGTGTAGCTGACTTAAAAAAAAAATGAATTTATTTGTGCATTTGGTATAAATCCATCTCAAGATAATACAACCAAGACATGTGCTGACATCTTGGTTCACTTTTGGGTTTATCTATGGAACGACTGACAAAACAGGACCTGAAAGGGATGATAAAGTGTTTCTTCTTTCCCCTCCTCGCCAGCCTTTT
The DNA here is from genome assembly GCF_001604755.1 of Lepidothrix coronata. Taxonomy (NCBI): domain Eukaryota; kingdom Metazoa; phylum Chordata; class Aves; order Passeriformes; family Pipridae; genus Lepidothrix; species Lepidothrix coronata. The sequence goes on along the minus strand of NW_016690447.1, from coordinate 630,864 downwards.
TTAGGTTTGCCCTCAGACTGCTTTTATCTTCAAAGTGTCCCAGAAATGCAGTGCAATGTCAGAACACAGGTAAACAAATCCAGCCAGGAGCCTGACTCACTTATTTATGGCTGGAATGTGCAGGTTTTGTATTGATGTTGGCAAGTCCTAACTGGAACAGTCTTGCTGATTCCAATGGCACTCAGGGAATCTCAGAATGAACTGTACAACTGGAACTTTAATACCAGTGTGGGAGAGCAGGGACATCATTCTGTCCTGGATCCCACATGTCTGGGATGCCCTCATGGTTTAGTTGTATCTATGCCTGAATAGGAAATCATTTGCTCCAACAAACATCTTTTCCTAAGGCAGGCTGTGAGTCCAGGTGGACTGGGAGGCACATCTGGGCTGGGCCCAGTTCGGGCTCCTCAGCACAGCAGGGACAGGGAGCTCCTGGAAGGTGACTCTCCTACAGAGATGCCCAAGGGATGGAGCAGCTCTGGGAGCAGCAAAGGCTGAGGGAGCTGGGGCTGTTCAGCCTCCAGAGCAGAGCCTGAGAGGGGCCCTCCCCAGGGTGTGTCAGGGGCTGCAGGGAGGGGGCAGAGGATGGCCCAGGCTCTGCTCAGGGGGCCCAGCAATGGCACAGGAGGAACGGGCAGGAACTGATGCCCAGGAAGCTCCACCTGGACAGGAGGAAGAACTTCTTTGCTGGGCAGTGACCCAGCCCTGAACAGGCTGCACAGGGAGGGAGTGGAGTCTCATCACCAGAGATATTCCAGAACTGTCTGGCCACAATCCTGTGCCATGTGCTCTGGGATGACAGGAAGGTTGGACCAGATGACCCACTGTGGTTCTTTCCAACCTGAACCATCCTGGGATTCTGTGATTCTGAGCTGAAGATTCTATCATCTGAAGATATAAATTAATTTCAGGTCTTTCCTTAATAAGCAAATGTTATCCTTTATACTTCCATATACTTCCATGCCTTTATGTTTGAGAAAACACAGAATAACTCTGTAGCTTTGGTGAGGCAAAATCTGCCACATCAGAAACTGCCTCTCCCAGTGTGGTTCTTATTCTTGGGTTCTTCTAAACCAGGACCGTGTGGGGTTCCTTCCATTGTCTCTAGTCATCTGAAATGGAGGTGTCTTAAGCCAGTTTTCTGTGTTCCTCTCACCATACAAGGAAAAAGAAGTATCTCCAGAAGACAGCATGGAAAGCCTTAGGATGTGATCTATCACCTTGTGGAGGTGCCCAGCTCCTGGTCACAGCAGGAGTCAGGAGGTGGCTCCAGTCTTGGATCCTGCTTATTGCAAAGACACCTTAAGCCTTGAGCTTAAGCCAGCATTTCCTTTCCTATGAAACAGGAATCAGAATAATCTCATTTCTTAGCTCACTTCTTAATGAAATTCTGTGACCTCTGGGCAGGTGACATGGAGTCAGTGCAGGCATTTATTCCATATGGTGGAAGGGCCATAAAGGAGTGGTGACAGCTGCTGAAGATCTAAATGCAGGGGATCATTGTGTTTCTGGGACTCATAAAACAAATCTCTGCGTGGAAATTAAGAGACAAATTATGTCTCTCCACTGAATCTCCAGGAGGAACAGATTTTGTGCACTGATTGCACTTTGATTTTGCTTGATTTCAAGAGTTTCAGGTAAATGGGATCTATTTATTTAAGTACGTTATAAATTTTTGGGAATGAGCTCAGTTTAGAGGGGGATCTAAATTTATCTGCAGTTGTAAGTACCTCTAAAATGCCCCAACAGAAACAATTTTCTTCTATATTTCCCAAACTCAGAGTTAAAAGCCTCAGAAGCTGTTTGGATGGACAATTTCCCCTGGAGTTAACATCACATAACTGTGTTGAGAGCTATCACAATTACTTATTAACCTGAAAGTGGGGAACAATTCTGGAAGCAAATAGCAAATCTCCCACAATAATCTGCTGACTATTCTCCTGCTGCAGTGGTTGGGAAAGTCCCCTTGAAAGCTAACACTGAATTCCAAAGTCTGTGGCAAATGTGACTTTCAGCTTGTTGGACTCAGCCTCTGGAGCTCCTGATAGGAAGGAAACATAATTAATGGGGAGTTAAAAAGGAGTGATAACAGCTCAAGTGGGATTAGTGGTGTGAGCTTTCACCCTCAGTTCTCCATGGTCATCCTAGAAAATAATCCATTATTGGAGCAAAAGACATGATACAGGGGATCCAAATATTTCACTGGAATGATAAGATTTGGAGGCTGCTATGAAGAAACATCTAAAGGAATATCTGCCAAAATTGCTGTGGGAATGGCTGTCCAGTGATGTTGAGCATCCCAAGAGCTCTGAGTCTTCAGGACTTTCTCAGCTTCCAAAGGACAAGGTGTTTTCTCCCACAGAGGTGACTGGGAATCTTCTAATTAAAAAGAGGAGGAATAAAAATGTTATGGAGTCATAAACCTTGCAACTACAGATCTGAGAGCTGGCATACCAAGGGGAGAGACACCAGGGACAGCTTAAACTCCTGTGTACTCAGAAGATTCACCCAAGATGAACAGACTGATCACTTTATTAGATACTTCCATGACTTTATTAACCAGTTCTGCCTTTACAGAAGACCTTAAAAACCCTCCAGCCTCTCAAACTCAAAGTCCTGCAGAGGCCACTTGCCAGAACAAGGTCTTGCTTTGCCCACGTGGGTGACAGGAGGGAAATGACCTGAAATGTCACACTCAGAGATTTTCCCAAAGCCCCAGTGCTTGTGCTCACCAGGAGAAGGAAGGACAGGAAGGTTGGAATTAAGCCTATTTCACTCTTTCTTGCCCAAGTTTTGTTGGGAGAAGCCAGGAGGGAAGGAGGGAGGAGAGGGATGGTGATCCAGCTGTTTTTAAAGGCCTTCACATGTCTTTGGAGTACACAAAGGAAAACTCAAGATTATTCTGGATAAATCCAAATAAATTAATAACAAGCAGCACATGATGACCCCAGGCTGTGTGAGGAGGTGGATTAACAAGAGTTGGTGGAAATAGTTTCCATCTTTGCTCTTTCCTCTTGACAAATATCTGCCAGCAGGAGCCAGGTCCTGCCTGTGCTTCCGGGGAGGGAATGAAAAGAGGATTTCCTGTTGCAAAACCTTCTGTCAAGGAATGAAAGGACATTCCATCCCATTTTCCGGAGCAGGCTGTGGTCTCTTCTATAGGATCTGAGGGATGAAGGTGCCCTCTGTCCTGGCCTTGCCCTGCTGGGAAGTTGAGCATTTGGGTTGTTTGCAGGTAACACCATGAGATGCCTCCAAACCTGAGCACCCACTGCTGGGGTTTATTGGAAATATCCACCCAACTGCACCCACTGACACTGGAACATCCTTCCCTGCCCACTTGTCCTGAATTTTGGAAGAGCCAAGCTCAGGGGCCTCTTCAGGCTCCTCCAGAGACTGCAAGGTGCTGCCTCCCCCAGAGAGCCTTTTGGGACCCTGTGTTGTGACACCTCAACCACAGCTCCTGTCACCTGCACAAATGCCCTTCCAATTTATCCTGAATGCAGTTGTTTTTTCTTCTTTTGAACTCCACTGCCAGCTTCCAGGAGATGCCTTCCAAAAGCACAGGAGGGGTGTGCTGGGTAACCAAAGCCCCCCCATTTCTTGGTCCCCGCTGTCACGATTTAACCCCAGTGGTAGCTCTGCCCCACACAGCCACCCACTCACTGCACCCAAGGGGTGGGGAAGAGATTTGGAAGGGAAAAAGCAAGAAAACTGGTGGCTAAAGACAGTTCAATAAAAGAAATAAAATAAGGAACTAAATTGTAATGAAAAGGAAAATAATGAAGAGAGAGAATTAAAACCCAAAAGAAGACAATTGCTCACCAGCACCCAACAGATGCCCAGCCAGATCTTGAGCAGGACCCTCAAATCAACCTCCTGCTCAGTTTTATTGCTGAACAGGCCCTCATAATAAATATCAAGAGCTGGAACAGGGACTCACCATACCTGGAAATGTTCAAAAAGCACGTGGATGTGGCACTTGAGGACATGGTTTCATGGCAGTGCTGGAAGATGATTGGACTTGATGATCTTAGAGGTCTTTTCCAGCATTAAGGCTTCTGTTATCCCCCATGGTCTGGGCCATCCCTGGGGGCAGTTGGGCTCCCCTGTCCCACCTGTGCCCCCCCAGCTCCCTGTGCCCCCCGGGCTGGTCCTGGCAGGGCCCTGGGAGGAGCAGAGCAGCCCTTGGCTGTGTCACAGGGACTGAGCCATCCCAGTGTGCCCAGCACTGCTCCAGCACAGCCCCAAACACAGCCCAGACCCGCTGGGGGGGAACATCAGCTCTGCCCCAGCCCAGCCCACACACCCACCTCCCCCAGGAACACTCTGACACTGCCCAGGAGCTCCCCCCACGTGCCTTCGGAGCAAATTTTCAGATCTGGGCTCTGAGACACAGCCCAGAGGATCCACCTGGGCCCTCTTTCAGTGCAGCATCAGTACATGAAATTGTGGGGACAGGGAGCAGTTAATTGGCTGAGAGGGGGTTGTTTCATATCCTTCTTTCAGAGTCTGTGTGTTAAGAGTTCCTACCTCTCACCCAGCGTGAGCCACCTTTGCCTGATGCTTGTGGGAGAATCTCTTTCTTCCAGACACAACCCGACAGCCTCTCCTGTCCAGCAATGGTTGCTGGTGGGATGGATTTTTCTTTTCAAATTAGTCCAAGTCTCATGAAATGGAATGAGAAAAAAAAATTGAAATTACTACAGAATTATCTGTAGCAATATCCAATTGCTAGAAATCAAATCCTTGCCCAATAGGATGGTGTAGTGTCTGATTGACTACAGGCACAGCTGGTATAGCAGGGCATAAACCTACAGCACTAAATAATAATAATAATAAAAATAACAACAATATTTTGCATTATTCTGTCTGTTATTACATATACTAATGAGGATTTGCAGATACACAAATGGAACATGTTCTCTACTAAGTATATTACTCCTAGATTCTCTAATAAATCAATGTTTTATGCAAGCAAAAACCTAAAGTTAATGTTAGAAAAAGTGCATTATCATCCCCAGCAGCTCCCAAACCCCTGCAATGCAGCTTTTATTATTTCTGTAAAAGAGAAAAAGGAAATCAATAGAGATCCCTTGGGCGTAATCCTCAGCAAGATTAGCACTCTGTCACCCTCTGCTATAATCTCCTGGAAAGCAAAAAGGAGAAGGGCGAGGGGGAGGGAGAAAAGGAAAGAAGTCACAGGGAAGCCAAGAAATGGGAATTTGTTGAGGGTGTTCACTGTCCTTCTAAAGCAGAATATTTCAGAGGTGACTCTGGTCTTCTCCCCTCGAGGCTGAGAAATGCTGGAGATGTTCTGCACAGCTGTTGAAATCTTTAGGTTTGAATTAGAGGAGAAACCTTCCAAATTTGCCTAGGGTAAAGTTCCCTGATTTAAGAGGTGATTTTAGGAGCTAAATCTAGAACTCAGCCCAAGCCCAGCAATGCTGAGTGTGGTAGAGCCTAAGTTTGGGAGTCTTGGCCCTTGGACCAACAGCCTGGAGCTGTGTCAGGGCAGGCTCAGGTTGGATCTCAGCCAAAGGTTCTTCCCCCAGAGGCTGGTTGGGCACTGCCCAGGCTCCCCAGGGCAGTGGGCACAGCCCCCAGGCTGCCAGAGCTCCAGGAGGGTTTGGCTGATCCTCTGGGGCACAGGGGGTGACTCTTGGGGATGGGCCTGTGCAGGGCTGAGGGTTGGACTGGATGATCCTTGTGGGTCCCTTCCAGCTCAGCACATTCTGGGATTCTGTGGAGCCCTGGAAGCAGAGTGGGAACCAGTGGAGAGCCAGTGGGGAGCTCCTGGAGATACAGGGAGGGCATTTCAGGTGGCATCTCAGAACTGCCTCTGGAAAATTCAGGAGCAATAGTGCAAGTTCTGAATAATGGATTGAGAACAAACAAAAGTGTGTGTGCAGGGGAGAACATGCTCTGTCACATCAGTCTGTTATTTCCTGCCCCTCTGCTGTCACACATTAGTTAAATTCACAGATGAGCTGCATGGAGGGGCAACCCAAACAGGAGAAATAATAGAAAAGGCTCAAGAGAGGCCAGAAACATGGGCAGAAAATGAGCAAAGAAGTTTGGAATCACAAAAAACAATTCATTGGGAGTAATCATACAGAATCCCATAATGTGTTGAGCTGGAAGGGACCCACAGGGATCATCGAGTCCAACTGCTGGCCCTGCACAGGACCACCCCCTAGAGTCAAGTGTCAGTTCAGGTGAGAATTCAAGTGTCCTGAGAGATCATGGCAGGGCAGAGGGGTGGGGGCAGAGCACCATGGACAGAGCTGGAATCACTGAGGGACAGAGCACGTAGAGGGCAGACCACGGCAGCATTTGCATCTTGTCCAGCACATCATTCCCAGTTTCTCACATGTAGGTGCCCACAAAGCCAAGTTTTGTTGCTGGGGAAGTTCCCTTTTCCAAACTGTGGTTCCTAGAAAGCAGAGGAAGTGCAGGAGCAGAGCACCAAGCTGGAGTTTAAACAAACAATTCAGCAGCTGCTTTCTACTGAGCCAGCTGAGACCCTGCAGAAGTGCTGTGCCATTTAGCCCTGTGTGCCTAATGAAACCATCCCTGGCTGGCACTGAGCTCCACCTGACAGCAGAGAGCCAGGAGTTTTAACACAATTCCTGATTTCAATGCATAATTTATGGAGAAAAATGGAAATGAACCTCCAGTTTTTCCTTGCAGTCCCTCTCCCGTGAGCTTTCCTTCGCTTACTGCTCTGGAAGTGGCCTCACAATAAACCCAGGGAATCTGTGCTGTGAATAAACTGTGTACTGCAGGGAACTTTCAGATCTCTGAAGCTGCTTTTCCTGAAGTTCCCATTTCACCTGACAAAGGAAAACCAGGCAGAGAAAACTGAGGATACTTCATGAGGAATTTGCATTCTTGAGACCTTCACAGTCACACTCAGCACATAACTTGTACTTTCAGGTAATCATTAATCCAAGCCTAAAACTTCCTTCCACTGGTAAAGTTACTCCAAGGCTTACAGCTGATTAATAGCATTTAATAAGCATGACTCTTATTGTTATATGGAACTCATTTGCTCCATATAATAATGGTTTAATGGAAAATTTGGTTTTGCTTCCAATGCCTCCATGCTAAAGATGGAGCTCAAGGCTTAACACACTCTAAGATTTGCTGATGCAACACAAAATAGGTTCCATTTGAGATCTGAATTGCTAAAGAGAAGCTTCTTTCTCTTCAGTGACTGTACAGAAGAATAAGCTCCTGACTATTAGACAGCCTAATGTAGGAGTAAAACCTCTTGTAATTTTTGCTCCAGATCTGTGGAATTCCCCAGACCAAGAAACCCTATTTATTAAGCTCCTGACACTGGGATTCTGGCCTCCTTACATAAAACTAGCAGTAAAGTCTTCCAAAATCTCATTAAAAGATTAGCCTCCTATCACAGGCAGCTGGGACATTGCAGAGGAGTGTGCTGAGCTCCCAGTAGGAGAAGGTGGAGTAAAACCTGGGCAAAACTCTGCTCTCAGCACATTCCTTCAATAAATCCTGCACAGCCAGGAAGGATGAGGCTCAGAAGGGACAAACATCACCAAATATTAGCTATCTGAAAACCAGGAGTTGATGTTCTCCCTCCAGCCTCCTCCAAGTGCCAATTCTGATTTAGATAAATGGCCCATTTTTATCTCCTGACTGAAGGCGGCACCTTGGAACATCTGGGAACTTGGGCACATCAGGCAGATTCCTGAAGTTCAGTGGTGATCAGCCAGATCCTGGTCCCTGTCCTTCCCTGCACAGCTGTAGCTACCTCAGGGGCTTTTTGTCTTAGTTTTTGTCCGGAAAAGCCTCCAGGGATGGAGGAACTCTGGATCTTATTGGTCATGGAAGGTTTATTTAGACCTTATTTAGATCCTTTCAGCACCTAAAGGGGCTGGAAGGGGCTTTTCACAAGGGCATAGATGGACAGGCCAAGGGGGAAAGGCCTTGAGCTGAAGGGGCCAGGGTTAGATGGGATATTGGGAAGAAGTTCTTCCCTGTGAGGGTGGGGAGGCCCTGGCACAGGTTGTCCAGAGAAGCTGTGGCTGCCCCATCCCTGGAAGTGTCCAAGGCCAGGTTGGAGCAACCTGGGATAGTGGAAGTTGGAATTGGATGAGCTTTAAAGTGCCTTCCAACCTAAACCATCCTGGGATTTTATGTTGCTTCCCTGAGCTGTTTTCCTCTGTCTGCCTGGGCTCAGCTATTAAAGAAACTATTTATTAGATCTGTCATCTCAGCTCAGCTCACCTGATATGTGTGCTCCCTTTATGTTCAGTGTATTCAGTGGTGTCTGAATTCCTGATTTCTTTGTGGAATGAAAGCAAATTTTCTCGAATCCAGAAATTATTCAACTCTCATATTCCCAGCTTGCTCTTCCTTCATAGCTGAGTGGTTTAAATGCAGAGGCAGAGCTGTGCTGTCTCATTGTGGCTGTTTGCACACAGCTGCTGCCTCAGAACTGCACAGGAACAAGTGGTTTTGGAACTGAACTGTGGTACCTCGAGTTCAGCAATGAATTTTTATGCCTGTTCAAACACTAGATGTGTTTGAAACTCGTGTAGTTTCCTGCGCCAATACTCAAACCCAAATTCTTAAAAGGCAGGTGACAAGAACACCTGGAAGACTAAGGAAAAATGAGTGCAGCCAAAGAATTTTAATTTAACAGTTGAAATAAATACCTGCAGGCTCTTTCTTGTTGGCTGTCATTGCTCCCTGAGCCAAGTGCCAGCATGGCTTTCATCTGCTTGGTCTGAAAAGGACTGGAATTTCTCTTGGGACATGTGGTCACATTTCCAAACATACAAAGTTTTCCATGAATTTAAAGTTGGCTTGGGCAGGTTTTGAAGCTTATGTAAGACAATAAACCTATTGTATTTTCCTTATTCTTAGCTATTGCAGTACCTAAACTTTATTAACCACATAATTCCAGCAGCATCCATATTTTTTCTTCTTCTTGGCAGGATGAACCACTGTTTTGTTAAGAAACCTCACACTCTTCAGACATTTCCCAAAGCTTTCATGTATAACAAGATTCATACAGAAATGAGCTTCACTCAGTGCAGTATGACCTGTTTTTTTTATCAAATCATGACAAAGTTGCTCTGAGCTCCCTCAGTGACCACTGGGACACAGCAGACAGGGTGAGTAATTGGAAGATTTTTATTAAGAAGAGACATGAAAAGGGACATTTATGTGCCAGGTAGCTTGTTCCAGTGGAGGGGACACCAAAAGACTTAAGATAAATCTTATAAGACAAGCTTATCTCAAGATAACCTTAAGGGGATACCCTCAAACTGCTTGTCCTTTGTGAACCAGTGGCCAGTTACTCAAGTTCAACTTGTTCTTGTTCTTGCTCCTGGTAATTCTCTGCCATACCAAAAAAAGGACAACACAAGGAAACCACCAAGTAAATGTCAGTCTCAGAAGGTTTAGCTAAAATCTTTCCAAATTCTTATTCTGCACTCCTGATGGAGCAAGACTGGGAGGGTTCTTAAACTCCCTGGTGGGGAGGTAGTTGGGTAATTGCTGCCTGATGTGGGACCACTCCTGGCAAAATTGCCTTGTTTCTCCCCTCTATTGGAGCTGATATTGGCCAAGCAAATGCTGCACTGGCACTTCTAGTCAAGAAGTACTATTTTTTATCCTGAGCTTCATAACCTGCCTGTGAATCAAATCTCATCCTACTAAAGAGCTCAGACAAAAACAGTTCATAGCATATAAGCTTCAGCCCTTCTGGCCCACATCACCAATTTTACTTGTGTTCACGTTTGGCCTGGACCTGGAAAGGTCGAAGAAAACAGCTGTTCATGTGACTGAACATCTGGCTCAGGTCCCTTGTGCTGGATGAACGTCCTCAGCCCGCTCAGAGCTGTGCAAGGGCATCTCTTCCCCTGTGGGATCCTCCTCACATCTCCAGGACCACCAAGATCAAGGGCAAAATTTTGCCCTCCTGGAGGTGGCTGTGGCTCCAGGACTCATGATTTGTGTCTGAACATTTCTATTCCTTCTGGTTAAAACATTTGCAGACAAACTTTGTGTCTCCAACTCCTCCCCCAAGGGATGGGGCTCCTCTTACTTTTGCTCTGCCACACCCCTGTCCCTTCAAATCAATGAGTTATAGGCAGAGAAAACTACCTTCATTCCTACATCCTCAGTAGGGCTGATCCTACCCAAAGATTCTTGGGGNGGCTCAGGTTGGATCTCAGCCAAAGGTTCTTCCCCCAGAGGCTGGTTGGGCACTGCCCAGGCTCCCCAGGGCAGTGGGCACAGCCCCCAGGCTGCCAGAGCTCCAGGAGGGTTTGGCTGATCCTCTGGGGCACAGGGGGTGACTCTTGGGGATGGGCCTGTGCAGGGCTGAGGGTTGGACTGGATGATCCTTGTGGGTCCCTTCCAGCTCAGCACATTCTGGGATTCTGTGGAGCCCTGGAAGCAGAGTGGGAACCAGTGGAGAGCCAGTGGGGAGCTCCTGGAGATACAGGGAGGGCATTTCAGGTGGCATCTCAGAACTGCCTCTGGAAAATTCAGGAGCAATAGTGCAAGTTCTGAATAATGGATTGAGAACAAACAAAAGTGTGTGTGCAGGGGAGAACATGCTCTGTCACATCAGTCTGTTATTTCCTGCCCCTCTGCTGTCACACATTAGTTAAATTCACAGATGAGCTGCATGGAGGGGCAACCCAAACAGGAGAAATAATAGAAAAGGCTCAAGAGAGGCCAGAAACATGGGCAGAAAATGAGCAAAGAAGTTTGGAATCACAAAAAACAATTCATTGGGAGTAATCATACAGAATCCCATAATGTGTTGAGCTGGAAGGGACCCACAGGGATCATCGAGTCCAACTGCTGGCCCTGCACAGGACCACCCCCTAGAGTCAAGTGTCAGTTCAGGTGAGAATTCAAGTGTCCTGAGAGATCATGGCAGGGCAGAGGGGTGGGGGCAGAGCACCATGGACAGAGCTGGAATCACTGAGGGACAGAGCACGTAGAGGGCAGACCACGGCAGCATTTGCATCTTGTCCAGCACATCATTCCCAGTTTCTCACATGTAGGTGCCCACAAAGCCAAGTTTTGTTGCTGGGGAAGTTCCCTTTTCCAAACTGTGGTTCCTAGAAAGCAGAGGAAGTGCAGGAGCAGAGCACCAAGCTGGAGTTTAAACAAACAATTCAGCAGCTGCTTTCTACTGAGCCAGCTGAGACCCTGCAGAAGTGCTGTGCCATTTAGCCCTGTGTGCCTAATGAAACCATCCCTGGCTGGCACTGAGCTCCACCTGACAGCAGAGAGCCAGGAGTTTTAACACAATTCCTGATTTCAATGCATAATTTATGGAGAAAAATGGAAATGAACCTCCAGTTTTTCCTTGCAGTCCCTCTCCCGTGAGCTTTCCTTCGCTTACTGCTCTGGAAGTGGCCTCACAATAAACCCAGGGAATCTGTGCTGTGAATAAACTGTGTACTGCAGGGAACTTTCAGATCTCTGAAGCTGCTTTTCCTGAAGTTCCCATTTCACCTGACAAAGGAAAACCAGGCAGAGAAAACTGAGGATACTTCATGAGGAATTTGCATTCTTGAGACCTTCACAGTCACACTCAGCACATAACTTGTACTTTCAGGTAATCATTAATCCAAGCCTAAAACTTCCTTCCACTGGTAAAGTTACTCCAAGGCTTACAGCTGATTAATAGCATTTAATAAGCATGACTCTTATTGTTATATGGAACTCATTTGCTCCATATAATAATGGTTTAATGGAAAATTTGGTTTTGCTTCCAATGCCTCCATGCTAAAGATGGAGCTCAAGGCTTAACACACTCTAAGATTTGCTGATGCAACACAAAATAGGTTCCATTTGAGATCTGAATTGCTAAAGAGAAGCTTCTTTCTCTTCAGTGACTGTACAGAAGAATAAGCTCCTGACTATTAGACAGCCTAATGTAGGAGTAAAACCTCTTGTAATTTTTGCTCCAGATCTGTGGAATTCCCCAGACCAAGAAACCCTATTTATTAAGCTCCTGACACTGGGATTCTGGCCTCCTTACATAAAACTAGCAGTAAAGTCTTCCAAAATCTCATTAAAAGATTAGCCTCCTATCACAGGCAGCTGGGACATTGCAGAGGAGTGTGCTGAGCTCCCAGTAGGAGAAGGTGGAGTAAAACCTGGGCAAAACTCTGCTCTCAGCACATTCCTTCAATAAATCCTGCACAGCCAGGAAGGATGAGGCTCAGAAGGGACAAACATCACCAAATATTAGCTATCTGAAAACCAGGAGTTGATGTTCTCCCTCCAGCCTCCTCCAAGTGCCAATTCTGATTTAGATAAATGGCCCATTTTTATCTCCTGACTGAAGGCGGCACCTTGGAACATCTGGGAACTTGGGCACATCAGGCAGATTCCTGAAGTTCAGTGGTGATCAGCCAGATCCTGGTCCCTGTCCTTCCCTGCACAGCTGTAGCTACCTCAGGGGCTTTTTGTCTTAGTTTTTGTCCGGAAAAGCCTCCAGGGATGGAGGAACTCTGGATCTTATTGGTCATGGAAGGTTTATTTAGACCTTATTTAGATCCTTTCAGCACCTAAAGGGGCTGGAAGGGGCTTTTCACAAGGGCATAGATGGACAGGCCAAGGGGGAAAGGCCTTGAGCTGAAGGGGCCAGGGTTAGATGGGATATTGGGAAGAAGTTCTTCCCTGTGAGGGTGGGGAGGCCCTGGCACAGGTTGTCCAGAGAAGCTGTGGCTGCCCCATCCCTGGAAGTGTCCAAGGCCAGGTTGGAGCAACCTGGGATAGTGGAAGTTGGAATTGGATGAGCTTTAAAGTGCCTTCCAACCTAAACCATCCTGGGATTTTATGTTGCTTCCCTGAGCTGTTTTCCTCTGTCTGCCTGGGCTCAGCTATTAAAGAAACTATTTATTAGATCTGTCATCTCAGCTCAGCTCACCTGATATGTGTGCTCCCTTTATGTTCAGTGTATTCAGTGGTGTCTGAATTCCTGATTTCTTTGTGGAATGAAAGCAAATTTTCTCGAATCCAGAAATTATTCAACTCTCATATTCCCAGCTTGCTCTTCCTTCATAGCTGAGTGGTTTAAATGCAGAGGCAGAGCTGTGCTGTCTCATTGTGGCTGTTTGCACACAGCTGCTGCCTCAGAACTGCACAGGAACAAGTGGTTTTGGAACTGAACTGTGGTACCTCGAGTTCAGCAATGAATTTTTATGCCTGTTCAAACACTAGATGTGTTTGAAACTCGTGTAGTTTCCTGCGCCAATACTCAAACCCAAATTCTTAAAAGGCAGGTGACAAGAACACCTGGAAGACTAAGGAAAAATGAGTGCAGCCAAAGAATTTTAATTTAACAGTTGAAATAAATACCTGCAGGCTCTTTCTTGTTGGCTGTCATTGCTCCCTGAGCCAAGTGCCAGCATGGCTTTCATCTGCTTGGTCTGAAAAGGACTGGAATTTCTCTTGGGACATGTGGTCACATTTCCAAACATACAAAGTTTTCCATGAATTTAAAGTTGGCTTGGGCAGGTTTTGAAGCTTATGTAAGACAATAAACCTATTGTATTTTCCTTATTCTTAGCTATTGCAGTACCTAAACTTTATTAACCACATAATTCCAGCAGCATCCATATTTTTTCTTCTTCTTGGCAGGATGAACCACTGTTTTGTTAAGAAACCTCACACTCTTCAGACATTTCCCAAAGCTTTCATGTATAACAAGATTCATACAGAAATGAGCTTCACTCAGTGCAGTATGACCTGTTTTTTTTATCAAATCATGACAAAGTTGCTCTGAGCTCCCTCAGTGACCACTGGGACACAGCAGACAGGGTGAGTAATTGGAAGATTTTTATTAAGAAGAGACATGAAAAGGGACATTTATGTGCCAGGTAGCTTGTTCCAGTGGAGGGGACACCAAAAGACTTAAGATAAATCTTATAAGACAAGCTTATCTCAAGATAACCTTAAGGGGATACCCTCAAACTGCTTGTCCTTTGTGAACCAGTGGCCAGTTACTCAAGTTCAACTTGTTCTTGTTCTTGCTCCTGGTAATTCTCTGCCATACCAAAAAAAGGACAACACAAGGAAACCACCAAGTAAATGTCAGTCTCAGAAGGTTTAGCTAAAATCTTTCCAAATTCTTATTCTGCACTCCTGATGGAGCAAGACTGGGAGGGTTCTTAAACTCCCTGGTGGGGAGGTAGTTGGGTAATTGCTGCCTGATGTGGGACCACTCCTGGCAAAATTGCCTTGTTTCTCCCCTCTATTGGAGCTGATATTGGCCAAGCAAATGCTGCACTGGCACTTCTAGTCAAGAAGTACTATTTTTTATCCTGAGCTTCATAACCTGCCTGTGAATCAAATCTCATCCTACTAAAGAGCTCAGACAAAAACAGTTCATAGCATATAAGCTTCAGCCCTTCTGGCCCACATCACCAATTTTACTTGTGTTCACGTTTGGCCTGGACCTGGAAAGGTCGAAGAAAACAGCTGTTCATGTGACTGAACATCTGGCTCAGGTCCCTTGTGCTGGATGAACGTCCTCAGCCCGCTCAGAGCTGTGCAAGGGCATCTCTTCCCCTGTGGGATCCTCCTCACATCTCCAGGACCACCAAGATCAAGGGCAAAATTTTGCCCTCCTGGAGGTGGCTGTGGCTCCAGGACTCATGATTTGTGTCTGAACATTTCTATTCCTTCTGGTTAAAACATTTGCAGACAAACTTTGTGTCTCCAACTCCTCCCCCAAGGGATGGGGCTCCTCTTACTTTTGCTCTGCCACACCCCTGTCCCTTCAAATCAATGAGTTATAGGCAGAGAAAACTACCTTCATTCCTACATCCTCAGTAGGACTGATCCTACCCAAAGATTCTTGGGGCTCTGCAGCCTGGCTGATGGAAAATATCTGGGGAGATAAAGGACCTGCCAGTCTCTGGGAAATGACAGCTATGGGGTCATTCTCTGGGTTAGAGACGTGAAGATGAGAGAGCAAAAACACAGAAGTGTGTGAAATCAGGGAGGGGAGGAGAGAATCTGAATTATTTTCTCATCCTTATTCTTATTCTTTGCAGTCTGCATAACTTCACCCTCCATTTTTTCCCTCTGTGTAAAACTCTCCATCAGTCAAGTGCCTTCATAACCCCAAGTCATAGACCTATAAAACCACAGTGGTTTGGTTTGGGTTGGGAAGGACCTTAAAGCCCACCCNCTTATTCTTTGCAGTCTGCATAACTTCACCCTCCATTTTTTCCCTCTGTGTAAAACTCTCCATCAGTCAAGTGCCTTCATAACCCCAAGTCATAGACCTATAAAACCACAGTGGTTTGGTTTGGGTTGGGAAGGACCTTAAAGCCCACCCAGTTCCACCCCTTGCCATGGGCAGGGACACCTTCCACCAGCCCAGGTTGCTCCAAGCCCTGTCCAACCTGGCCTTGGACACTTCCAGGGATGGGGCAGCCACAGTTTCTCTGGGCAACCTGTGCCAGGGCCTCCCCACCCTCACAGAGGAGAATTTTTTCCATATGTGTCATCTAAATTTCCCTTCTTTCAGTCTGAATCCACTCCCCCTTGTCCTGTCACTCTAGTTCCTGATGACCAGCCCCCCTGTCATCTGCTGTCATCTGCTGTGGTCAGAAGCCCCCCTGTAGCCTCTTCAGATCCTGGAAGGTGCTCTGAGGTCTCCACACAACCTTCTCTTCTCCAGGCTGAACAGCCCCAACTCAGCCTGTCTGTTGAGTTTTTCATCAACAAAGTCATGTTTTGTCCTATCAATGAGTCTTTGTACACAAATAATCAGCAGTGAGGTCATGGAAGACAAATTAACTGGCAGCCTTGATCCCCCAAGGACACACAGCCCTGTGTCTCTGCAGGCTCTGCCAAGGGAGCACCTTCATTGTGGCACCTTGCAGAGGTGCAAAGCTCCTGCTGGCCACAGATGGGTGCAGGGCCCCTGTGCTGGAGGCAGAGGGAAGTGAAGGGAAGGGCTGGGGCTGGCCCAGCACGGGGGAGGAAATGTCCCCCAGATGGTGCAGGATCCCAGCAGGGAAGGGAGACTCCCCAGGAACAGCTTTTCCTCCAGAAATATAGATGTCTTCAAACTAAGGAATGTACCAGTGTCAACACACTCTTAATTGGGAAACGTGGCTTGGCACCTCCGTGGAATTTCTAGTCAGGAGTCAGAGGGAAGCAGAACTGAGGCTGGAGGAGGGAATGTTCCCTGAGCCTTGGGGTGAGGGAGTTCTCCTCCTGTGCAGACACAGAGGTGAGTCCTGCAGGTCCAAGCACAGCTGCTCCATCCCAGCAGGAAAGCTGCTGCTCAGGCTGCCTGGCTGGAAGCCTTTGAGATACTTGAAGATGTTTTCACTCTCCAGCTGCTTGTTGGGTTGTGGTCACCCCTCCCAGATACAAGAGGAGCCCCAGCTGGCACCAACCACCCCTCCACCATGTCCTCCATCCTCAAACTCTTGGTTTTAACCCTGCCCCAGGAGCATTTCTGGGCCAGTTAAGGGAAGGACAGAGTCTGGTCTGACTGGCTCTCACAGAAATGAGCAGAGAAAGCTTGGTTCTGCAGGGAATAAGGGCTAAACTTCCTTTATACATCTGATTAGACAAACTGGTTGCAGAGGGAGCAGTTTATTACAGAAATCCTCGCTCCGTGGTTTCAGCTCATACCTGCACACCAGTGTCTGCACGCTCAGGGTAATTCTTTTGATCATTTTATGGGCAGATTTAATATAAAGCAGCCTCATTTTTTAAGCACAACACTGATTTTTCCAAAATTTGTTGTTTGGGGACTTTTTTCATTATTACGTACAAGTAAATCACTTGGCTTTGCCTGGTGCAGTTTCAGCTTCCAAGAAGTGTTTAAAATATTAGTATGAAGTGATATGTCAGGTAAATGATTGGTGTTACTTCTGGGATTAATTATCCAGGGTTCCTTTGCTTGCCATCTCCTGCTCAGCTCCATGACTTCTCTATTATCTGCTGGAAATACCAACCGAAGAGAGCTCTGGACTTAATTATTTGTTTTCAAGTCTTGCAGAAATGACACTCTTGTCATCTGCTGTGGTCAGAAATGGCTGCAAACACAATCAGACCATGCTGGTGAATTCACACCCTTTCCAAAGCCTCCTGTAGCCCAGCACTGAGGATTTAAAGGGAAGCTGTTTTCCATTGCTCCAGGGCACTTGACCCAGCATGGCTTTAGTTTTATCCTACTGGCAGCACTAAGCTTTATCTAAGACAAGAACCTTTGATGTTCCTTTGTCCCACAAAACAGTAACATAAATATTCAATCACAGAATTGCTGAGGCACCTCTGGAGACCTTCCAGTTCCAACTCCTTTCTCAGAGCAGGATCAGCTGGAGCAGGTTGTCCAGGACCATGGGCAGATGGGTTTTCAATATCCACAAGGATGGAGACTCCACAACCTGTCTGACCCACTGCAGTGTTCGGACACACTCACAGTAAAGGAAGTTTTTTCTAGTTTTTAAATGGAATTACTTGTATTTCAGTTTGTGCCCATTTCCTTTGTCCTTTCACTGGGTAACAGAGAGAATTCCAGAATCCCAGAACATGCTGAGCTGGAAGGGACCCACAAGGATCATCGAGCCCAACTCCTGGCCCTGCACAGGCCCATCCCCAAGAGTCACCCCCTGTGCCCCAGAGGATCAGCCAAACCCTCCTGGAGCTCTGGCAGCCTTGGGGCTGTGCCCACTGCCCTGGGGAGCCTGGGCAGTGCCCAACCAGCCTCTGGGGGAAGAACCTTTGGCTGAGATCCAACCTGAGCCTGCCCTGACACAGCTCCAGGCTGTTGGTCCAAGGGCCAAGACTCCCAAACTTAGGCTCTACCACACTCAGCATTGCTGGGCTTGGGCTGAGTTCTAGATTTAGCTCCTAAAATCACCTCTTAAATCAGGGAACTTTACCCTAGGCAAATTTGGAAGGTTTCTCCTCTAATTCAAACCTAAAGATTTCAACAGCTGTGCAGAACATCTCCAGCATTTCTCAGCCTCGAGGGGAGAAGACCAGAGTCACCTCTGAAATATTCTGCTTTAGAAGGACAGTGAACACCCTCAACAAATTCCCATTTCTTGGCTTCCCTGTGACTTCTTTCCTTTTCTCCCTCCCCCTCGCCCTTCTCCTTTTTGCTTTCCAGGAGATTATAGCAGAGGGTGACAGAGTGCTAATCTTGCTGAGGATTACGCCCAAGGGATCTCTATTGATTTCCTTTTTCTCTTTTACAGAAATAATAAAAGCTGCATTGCAGGGGTTTGGGAGCTGCTGGGGATGATAATGCACTTTTTCTAACATTAACTTTAGGTTTTTGCTTGCATAAAACATTGATTTATTAGAGAATCTAGGAGTAATATACTTAGTAGAGAACATGTTCCATTTGTGTATCTGCAAATCCTCATTAGTATATGTAATAACAGACAGAATAATGCAAAATATTGTTGTTATTTTTATTATTATTATTATTTAGTGCTGTAGGTTTATGCCCTGCTATACCAGCTGTGCCTGTAGTCAATCAGACACTACACCATCCTATTGGGCAAGGATTTGATTTCTAGCAATTGGATATTGCTACAGATAATTCTGTAGTAATTTCAATTTTTTTTTCTCATTCCATTTCATGAGACTTGGACTAATTTGAAAAGAAAAATCCATCCCACCAGCAACCATTGCTGGACAGGAGAGGCTGTCGGGTTGTGTCTGGAAGAAAGAGATTCTCCCACAAGCATCAGGCAAAGGTGGCTCACGCTGGGTGAGAGGTAGGAACTCTTAACACACAGACTCTGAAAGAAGGATATGAAACAACCCCCTCTCAGCCAATTAACTGCTCCCTGTCCCCACAATTTCATGTACTGATGCTGCACTGAAAGAGGGCCCAGGTGGATCCTCTGGGCTGTGTCTCAGAGCCCAGATCTGAAAATTTGCTCCGAAGGCACGTGGGGGGAGCTCCTGGGCAGTGTCAGAGTGTTCCTGGGGGAGGTGGGTGTGTGGGCTGGGCTGGGGCAGAGCTGATGTTCCCCCCCAGCGGGTCTGGGCTGTGTTTGGGGCTGTGCTGGAGCAGTGCTGGGCACACTGGGATGGCTCAGTCCCTGTGACACAGCCAAGGGCTGCTCTGCTCCTCCCAGGGCCCTGCCAGGACCNCACCCCTGGAGGTGTCCCAGGAAGGCCTGGCTGTGGCACTCAGTGCTCTGGGCTGGGGGACAAGGTGGGCATTGGGCACAGGGGGGATCCATGGGCTGGGAGGGCTTTTCCAACCTCAAGGATTCTGTTTCTATCCTACGAAGAGCCTCCTCACCTTGGTCAGCCAGACCCCAAGTCATGCCCCTGCAGCCCCACATTGTGTTTACCACAAAATTTGCTCCTCTCTGGATCTTCAGTCCCTCTGCCCTCCTTGACCTGCCAGTTCTTTAAGGCTGAAGTGACTGTGAGCACACCCAGCCCAAGCACAAAGGATTATTTTGGGGTGCCCAGGCACAAAACTGGAGGGATTTCAAACATTCAGTCAAACGTTGCTTCTCTCAGCAGCATTTTGCTGTTGTTCTGTCTGGGAGCCAAACATATGGCCTGGGAACAAGGGTTCCCCTGACACTTATCACTGACATATGAGACAGGACAAGCTCTAATTTGCTCTCCTCTGGCAGCAAGAAGCATCTGTGGTGCTGGGAGCACTGGGACAGGGCAGGAAAACTCCAAGGTAAAGGGCACTGTAGAGAGAAGAAGGGAAAAACTGTTAATTGGCATTGAAATAATCCTTTGGCTCAATGTGAAGTAAGGGAGGAATAAACTCTGTAGTGTCAGGTAAAACTGCAGAGATTTCACTAAAAATGCAGAAAGAGCTAAGAGCTAAAAGAGTGCCTGGAAGAAAGTTCCCTTTGAGGATGAGGTGGGTCTGTGCCTCTTGGCCTCTGAAAGTGGGCATTAATTGAGACTCAAACCCACCAGCTTGGCAAAAATGGCACAAAAATGCCCTGCCTGGGTCAGCTGGGGAGGGGACAGAAGGGACAGTGGCTGTCCAGGGAGGGGAGTGCATGGAAAACCCAGTGTCTGACCCCGGGCCTTTTTTACTGAAGCTTTGGAGAAATATCAGGGTGTGTCCCAGCCAGGGGAGCAAATGGGACTGGGAGAAAGGAAATCAAAGGAACCTGAGCTCCTCCTGAAGGCAAACAGTCCCAGAGAGCCCCTGCTGAGGGAGGGCTGTGCCTGAGCCATGGATGGATTCCAGGAAGGTCTGAGTGTGCACCATGAAACAAAGCCAGAGCCTCCTGGAGACAGGAGCGAGTCCCAGAGTTCAGGGATGATAGAGCAGAGATTTCTGTCAAGAAAACCCCATTTCCTGTGCTGAGCAGCACTGGGACATGAGTTTCCTCCCAGGACTGGCACTCAGCACTCAGTCTGAGACCACAGAAAATGTGCTGCTCGGTGTGTTTGTCTCACATTGGACACTCTGAAGCTGGATGGTCCCACTGAGTGTCAGGAGGCAGATTCTCACATTATATAGTGCCTTTATAGCACAAGATGCTGGTGCCTCGGAGATGCAACGGGGCCCTGAGACAGAAGTGGCAGGAACAGGAGTTTTCTGGGCAAAGGGACCTTCCTGGGAGCAGTTTCTATGCCAAGAAAGGCAGCAGCTGGATAGACAGTAATGTGTGTGGATTAGACAGAGCTGTTGTACCACAGGTACAAACCATGTCTGCTCATAGACTCAGCCTTTGAGAGGAGGCTGAAGAGTCCAACTCCAGACACACTGTCCCCAAAGAGCTCAGAAAGAGGAGAGTGAACATCCCAGAGGCTGTGGAAGAAAAGGATGTTTCCCAGCTCACGTTGTGTCCAGTGTATGTTCACTCTCTCACATTCCATCCACGTCACTTTGGGCAGGAGAAACCTGTAATTACAACCTGTCCTCCTGTGGTTGGGAGGAGTGGTCCCAATGGAATGGTTTGCTCAAATAGAAAGGGAATTGCATTGGCTGGACATCAGATACTAGGAAGAATCCTTCCCTGTGAGGGTGGTGAGGCCCTGGCACAGGTTACCCAGAGAAGCTGTGGCTGCCCCATCCCTGGAAGTGTCCAAGGCCAGGTTGGACGGGGCTTGGAGCAACCTGGGCTAATGGAAGGTGTCCCTGCCCATGGCAGGGGGTGGGACTGGATGTTTTTTAAGGAGCCTCCCAACCCAAACCAGTTTGGGATTCTCTTACATAACCCTGGGTGGGCAAAGGTTCAGTTGACTAATGAGGTGTCCTGAGTGGGACAGGAAAAGCCCCTTGTTCTTGGACTTTGTACAGGACTATTACCAAAACCCTCCAGTTTAGGGAGCCCAGGCTGTAGGGCTGGTGCAGGGACAAAGGCAGAGCAGGAGAAATAAAGGAGCAAAATGAAATTATTGCATCTTCCTGCCATTGTTTATCCCAGCGTTGGAACATCAAAAAGTTGTTCTCCAAAACTCATGAAATTTTAAAGCATTTGGGGTTTATTGTGTAAATCTGCTGAATTTGTGCATATTGTCTCCTCTCTCTAGCCATCAGGACTGGAAACTTTTATTTGTTAATAAAGCTCAGGGAGCAGAGAGAGTCTAGAAAATGAAGTATTGAAAAGCAGCAGGAAATAAAGCTGCATTTCCCTGGGAAGAATCAATGGATTCAATCCCATTAATTTTATGTGTTGAGATCCTGAGCTCTCACTGCAATAGGCAGTGCCACACTGCCTGTACCTGGCAATGCCACCTTGCTATTACTTAAAGCAGAGAAAACATTTTAACTGGGAAGTCACAGAATTGGCCATTCTGCTTTTTATTGAAACTTATATTTCATTGCTCACAAGAGACACGGAAAATCAATTCCACGAGACATCTCTTTTAAAGCAACATATAATTGCTTGCAAATAGGGCCTTAGACCAGAAGTGCCTCCTTGAATGATAAAGCCCCAGTATTGCAGTGTAAGAACATGATGTCTATGACTTTTTGGATAAATCAATAAAAAAATAAACAAACAGCAGCAGATTGGTCCCAGGGTGATGCCAAGTCCACTCCCAGGGTGGATTTTATGGGCCATATAAAACCAGAGTTTGTATTATGGCATCTTAATTAGAGCAGAGCTCCCACTGCTGCTGCATTTATGTAAATTGTTGGGTCCTGTTGCTGTTCCAGGCTGGAATTGCTGCCCTTCCTGGTGTTCCAGCTCCAGACTCCCTCTCACAGCTCCTTTCTTTAAGTTTGGTTACTGTAAGAGAAGATGAGCCCAGAAAGTGAAGTTGGGAGGGAAGTTTAGATGAGAAATGCTGATATTTTGATGGTTTTTTTCCTTTCTGAAAACAGAAGAAAAGAGATATTTAAAAATATTCACTCTAAGTGATAACAGAAATATGGGACAGATCTTGCAACATTTCCATTTTGCTTTCGATCTTTGACGATATTTATTTCTCTTGCAGCACAAGTGGAAGTCAAGTTTTTAAACAAATGTCATTCAAAATGAATAAAAAACCAACATCACCAACTAAAAAAGACTGATCACAGACCTTTTTTTAAAATTTGGAGAGACATTTGAAGAATTTATGATTATTTACCCTTAAATGTGTGATCTGGGTTTGTCCAGTTTGTCATAGAATCATCACAGAGTGGTTTGGGTTGGAAGGGACCTTAAAGATCATCTTGTTCCAACCAGGAACACCTTCCACTAGCTCAGGTTGCTTGTCATAAATAGTTATTACTTCAAGACATTGTCATTTCCCACCTCTGGAAAATTATGAGAGGGGAATTTGGAGATCACTGAACATCATCATCAAAAATGCTCAAAATTAACAGGTGTATATGTAATGTTTTGTCTGTAATTTGAATCCAAACTTTATAGATCCTTGCAAAAGTCTGCTACACTTTATTATTTAATTAAAATTAAATTAACACTTCCTTGAAAAAAATTAGTACTTCTAGTTCTTGCTTTACACCTTTTATTAGGTGCCTCAAAGAGCTGAGACTTTCATTTGGCCAACCTGGGGACTCCAGACAGTTGGAATGTTTGTCCAGAATAAATATTTTAACTACAGGCACAAGCTAGGGTTATTCACTGAGTGTGTGGAGAGGCAGAAATTGGGAGAGAGCTCTCAAATAGGTGATTTCCGGCAACATCAGTGGATTCTCTCAGGCACCTGCAGAGCAATTCCCACCTGCTGCTCCCGGCTTGCAGGAGTCAGGCTGGAATTTTGTTTCCTATGAGACACACAAGCGGATGGGCATGGAATCATAGAGGCAATGAATCATTTGGTCTGGAAAAGCCCTCCCAGCCCATGAATCCCCCCTGTGCCTGATCCCCACCTTGTCCCCCAGCCCAGAGCACTGAGTGCCACGGCCAGGCCTTCCTGGGACACCTCCAGGGGTGGGGACTCCAAACCTCCCTGGGCAGCCCCTGCCAATGTTTGAAGTGCATCCCAGTGCTGCTGTGATCCAGGATGGATCAAAGATGAGACTGCAGTGATGATCTGGTGGTGAAGAGAGTGCCAATGTTTCCTCATAAAACGCCAGAAATGTCAAGTCTGCTTCAGAATCTGGAGGTGGACAGCGATCAGGCTTATTCAGTTCAGCCCATTTTGTCATGAAATTTGGGTTCTCTGTGCAAGGAAACCTTTGCTGGTGGGGTCTCAGTCCAACTTCTTCACTTGCCCTGATGTTGAAAGTTGGGTCACATGCCCAGAGGGCAGAGGGTGCTGGAGCAAGTCACAGAGTCACAGAATGTGCTGAGCTGGAAGGGACCCACAAGGATCATCCAATCCAACTCCTGGCCCTGCACAGCCTCATCCCCAAGAGTCACCCCCTGTGCCCCAGAGGATCAGCCAAACCCTCCTGGAGCTCTGGCAGCCTTGGGGCTGTGCCCACTGCCCTGGGGAGCCTGGGCAGTGCCCAACCAGCCTCTGGGGGAAGGCTCTGGCTGTGTCTTTACCCCCTCCCATCAGGCAGGTGCACATTGATAAGATGCCCCCGAGGCTCCTCCAGGCTGAACAGTCCCAGATTTGTCCCAGCAAGCAGGAATCCCACCCAGCCTCAGCACTGCACCCCTCTGTGTCAGAAGGGAGAGCAATCCTTGCCAACCTCTTTGGAGGCTGAGGACGAGGAGCTCGAAACGGGTCCGTTTGGGAAAATTGTTCAACCTTCTCAATTTACATTTCCCTGCATTTGCAATGCCAGGTTTGTTTTACTCCAGCTTAGTATTCCAGAAATATTACCATTTATGCAACCAAATTTCTTTGATCTCAACCAGCTCACAAAAGCTTTCAAGACTCTTGGCCTTGGCTGCTGCAACTCCCACTCACAGGCTGCAAAGTCTGGACATGCTGGACATGCAGCTTTTCTCAGGATGTGACTGCAGTTCCCTCCCTGCTGGTCCTTCGCCTGCCCCTCTGAGGGAAAACACCAACACAGGGCTTTCTGTCCCTGAAAATGTGTGTTCCTGGAGGCACCACAGCCTGGTTAAACAGCTACAACTTCTGAGTGTTGCTCACCACAGGAATTGCAATTTTTCAAGGAGGAGCCGTGTGTGTTTAATGAAACCCCCCGAAGAGATTTGGGGTCATTGCACAGAATGAGTGAGTTCAAACCTGAGAATAAAAGGATTAATTCACCGAGGAGGAAGTCAGAACCTCTCACTGGGAGACAGGGACCTGCATTACCCCTAGAGTGCTAATTACACTGGTATAATGAGCTTGTCAAAGCACTGGGGGGAGACAGATTTTCAAAGCCCAGGGTGGGCCAAGGTCAAACATCCTGAGCCAGGTACTTTGCCCAGGAGTTATAATGAAAATACAGTTATATAAATATAGTTATAGAGACCTGAACCAGGGGCTTGCACAGAAGCTACAGTTCAACAGGAATTGGCCCTGATTGTACTGATGGTGTCACGTGGCTGCACTGGAACTAACTGTGCTCTGATGGATGGAAATGGAAATTCAGCACCCGGTCACTGCATTAATTCCATGTTTGAGATCTACTTGGTGGCATGTAGGAAAAAGAAAAATATGCAAGGAGATTCATCTGACCATTTAATTCTTTCATTCTAAGTCGTATCCTCCTGTCCCCAGTGGCTGTCAGCTGGCACCAAGGTGGGATCACAGCCCCAGCAGGTCAAGGTTAAGGTTGTGTAGGAAGGAAGCTGAGATCTGACATCTGCTGCCTTCGAGGGGTGTCCAGTTCAACAGGAGCTTTAATGCACAACCTGTGTCTCACTTGGGCTGCATTTGGGAGCTGGGAGTGCACTGGCCATGTTTTACCATCTCAAATTTATGAGACAAGTCCCCACAGAACCATCTCACGGTGTTTTGATTAAATCCTCTCAGTTCAAGCACATCTCCTATTGGGTCATTGCAGGGAATTTAAAGCTCTGGGTCATGGCAGCTGCAGGGCAAATATGAGCATCCAAAAAATATTAAAGCAAGAGCAAGGAAACTCTGAATGTTTTATTACTTTCTATGAGCTGAACAACTGAAATGGAAAAGTGACCTCAGACTTCTGGGTTGACCAAAGGACAAAGAAACATCTGTATGCAGACACACCAGTGTAAGTAGGGCATGATCTGCTGAGACACACAATTCCTGTTTTCTAAACATTTATTAACACTGGCAATGAAGAAATTTCAGCAGAAGAGGTGTGACCTGTCCTTCTTCCAGGACCTGTCCTAGACATGATGTCATCAGATTTCAAATCAGAACTTAACAACAAGTCTGGGGAATAACAAGAACAGTTCATGTGGGAAGGTATAAAAATGCAAATAAATAAAGTACCGATGTTAATGGACCAGCAATACCAACAGCAGTGTCCAGCAGAGGCCATGGGGCTGAGATTGCCAGCGAGTCCCACACGTGCTGAGCTCAGAACTGGTGCTTTGAACACTGTGGCTCAAGTCCCTTTGACTTAATGCTCGTGAAGGTTTGATTTCTACCTTTTGGGGTCCTTTCTCAGCCTGATATTTAAGCAGATACTTAAATACAACCCAGTACTTTTCTGAGTAAACCCGACTTTTAAGAGAGAGCCTTTCTGCTGTCACATCACCTCTCCAGATGATGCCCAATTAATTGTATGAAAAGCCCAGTCGTTTGCAAATTAGTGTCTGACACCTCAACAGGAAAATAGGAATATGGACAATAAGCAAAACAAGATGGAAAACATTCTGCAAACTAATCATCAGGTAATTCTGGGGTCTATTTTGCTGCAACAAAGCACTTTATCTGCCAAGATATGCTTTAGCAATAATGAGACTATATGAGCCCCATAATATATTTCCAGTTCAGACTTCTCCCCTGGACAGCAGGGAGCCAGAATATACCCAGCTCAGTGAGACTGGAGGTGCTGAATATTCATTCAGTTCCATCTACTACTGCTGACTCTGATCTCTGTTCAAATGCTTCAAGTCTAATTTTAATTAATAAGAATTGTTACTTAATATTCAGCCTGAAATGTCGCTGTGTTTCTCTCTTTTTGGAGATAGCTGGATATTCACTGCCCTCCCTGAATTTGCATTAATCCATGAGAAGTTTTTCTCATGAGGTGAGGGTGGATGTGTGTAAGGAGCGTCAGGAAGGTGGTGGAGTTGCCTCAGGAAGGCGTGGAAGTGTCCTCTATTTTCTCTCTTCAGCAGCCCAAGAGCTCCCAGAGCATCTCCTGGAATATCTGCACGGGATTTCTGCCACCTGTGGCAGAGAGTAACAATCTCTGATAGAAGGTGAAGGAAGGAGGCTGGAAGGGTTTCCACAGTGACTGGGCCATCACCAGAGCCCCTGGGGGGACATGAGATAAGTGACACTGTGAAGAGTTTCCACCACTGTGAACCTCAGGTGGTTGTGCCTCTGTTTAGGCAGGACCAGTACAGGGGACAGGGGAAACTGCTGGGCAAAATAAAGGCTCTTGGTTGCTGCATCTCCTCACACTTGAGTTCAGCTCCACTGTGCAGAAAGGAAAGGTTGGCAGGGAAAAAGAATCTCTCAGAGGAGTAATTTGGTGTTTAGGAAATTCACCTGAGTGGGTGGGGGGTGAGGAGGGGTTAGGACATGGCCTAAGCCAGTCCCCATCCTGGAGGAGGAAAAGTCTGGGTCAGGACTGACTGGAAAGGGTCATAGCAAGCAAGAACATCTTTGTACTGTCTCCTGTAAAGGCTTCAGGAGAGGTAATCCTGGAGGAGCTCCAGTATCTGAAATCACCAGACCTGACTCCAACAGGACTTGGCTTCCTGTCCAAACAGGGGCAAGGAACAGCTGAGGAGCCCCGTGGTGGATAATTATCAAACCAGGTGCCTGGGGCAAATGTTCTCTTGGAGCTGCCTCAGTTCCTGGGAGTTGGCTTGGGAAGGTCCCAGGGTGTGACCCAGAAATGTGTCCCATGTGTGGCCCAGGCACAGGGGCAGGTGGAGCTTACATAACCTTCCCAAAGTAGGTGTAAATAGGATATGAATGGAAATAGGATATGAATGGACACACAACATAGACAGAAAGCACAAGAATGCCATGGAATGTGTGCTACTGGACCAAGGGGTGGCTCTCAGGATTCCCTAATTGCCATTTTGGTCCCAGTGTGCAGGAGTTGGAATGGGAATGACCTTTCCTTCCTCAGCCCTGAGTCTGTTCTGCTCTCTGTTACCCTGCATTAGGTGCTTTGCATGGAAATTGTCCATAGAATCATTTCCTGGGAAGCTTTGTCTTGGCTATCCTAATAAAAATGCACCATCTGCAAGGGTTGGGATGAGTCAGTGAGGGGGAATGGGCTCAGCTGGGGCCAGAGCAGCTCCACCTGGGCATGTGCTATCCCAGGAGTGAGAATGAGCTCTCTCTGCATGAAATCCCAGCCCTTCCAGCTGGGGGAAGTGATAACAGTGTCTATTGACAGCCTGTCTCATGAAACATGATTTGTTATTCCTTCTAGTTCTGTAAACCTGGATAACAGCTACACCTTGGTCAATAAAGCCTGATGTTTACCTCAATGACTGTCAATATTTATGCCATTATAGGATGATTCAGGGGTCAATAATCCTGGGTTCTTGGGAAGCAGAAAGCTTTAGGTCTGAAATCAAGCAAGACCTTCACAACAGCTCTGTGAGCACCAAACCCTGCAGGAGGCTCTGTAATGTAATATAGATAACAGAGACTGTGCTCTGCAAATTCCCTTTTTCACAGAATCATGGGATCATTAAGGTCAGCAAACACTTCCAAGATCATCAAGTCCAACCCTTTAATCAATACCCCCACTAGACCATATCTAGTGACATGTCTACTTGGGTTTTAAACACCTCCAGGGCTGGGCACTCCAAACCTCCCTGGGCAGCCCCTGCCAAGGCCTGACCACCCTTTCCAGGAGGAAATTCCTCCTGATGTCCAACCTGACCCTCCCCTGGCACAGCTGGAGGCTGTTCCCTCTCCTCCTGTCCCTTGTTCCCTGGGAGCAGAGCCCGACCCCCCCCCAGCTCCCCCCTCCTGTCAGGGAGCTGCAGAGCCAGAAGGTCCCCCCTGAGCATCCAGTTTTAACCAGGAAAGTAATTTACATTTGCCTGGTGCTGTTTAATTTAAAACTTAATCCATTTTTAAAACACTGATATCAGTGATCCTGATCTGATCATCTCAATCAGGTGATGGGGTTAAATGTGAATGTCAATGGTCCAAATCATCACATATTGGTTGGTTGTGGTGACTGGAGATCCCAGACTGACCTCAGCATCCCACAGGAGGGCACATCCTGCTGGGAATCACTCCTTTGGCCCTGGGAAAACAGGCTGTAAGCAATAAGCAAGGCAGGACCCTGAATAAGGAGGACACATTATCCTCTTTAAAATGTTTTCACAGCATCCCAGAATATGCTGAGCTGGAAGGGACCCCCAAGGATCATTGAGTCCCACCCCGGGCCCTGCACAGGCCCATCCCCAAGAGACACAACTTTTCTCATTTCCAGTTTAATTTTTTTCTGACAAAACGGATATTTAAAATGGCTTTCAAACTGAAGTTTCTCATTTTCAGCTCTTCAACAGGAATCCACGTTTCCTGTCAGTGGCCCCTCTTGCTCCTCCTGTTTCTGAGCAGTTCAAGGCTCAGCAGAGCAGCCCCAGTGAGCTGGGACCTGCACACAGCAGACAAACCTGCCACCAGCGTAGACCAGGAGAGGTCCAGAGGTTGGACTTGATGATCTCAGAGGTTTTTTCCAACCTAATTAATCCCGTGATTCTGAGTTCTGCATTTTTCCTGGCTCCACTCACAGAGCTCCTGGATGATGCACAACGTCCTGTGTGGGGCTGGGAAGGATCCTGGACACAGAGTCACAGAATATGCTGAGTTGGAAGGGACCCATCAGGATCATCCAGTCACACTCCTGGCCCTGCACAGACACCCCAACAATCCCACCCTGGCCCTCAGAGTGTTGTCCAAACCCTCCTGGAGCTCTGGCAGCCTTGGGGCTGTGCCCACTGCCCTGGGGAGCCTGGGCAGTGCCCTCTGGGGAAGCTGCTTTTGCACAGATTTCTCATGGGAATCAGTTCATTTCTCTTGTAATCAAAATTAAAATCTTCTGATCACAGGATATATTAACAGCATTAGTAAAGACTAGGAAAAGCACAAGCAAAATAAAAATACATATTTATTATATGGCAAATACACCAGCTTTGGGAGGTTTTGTTTCAAATTTGCTGTGTTGATTTGTGCAATTAATCAGCCATTGGAAGAAGTCATATATGGGAGACTGTGATTGTTTCTTTTGCTCTCTTCATCTGCCTCTCCTCATTCAGTATCTCACCACCTCTAGTCTTGTTAAGTATTCAACACTAAATACCAAAGATAATCTGATTCTTTAATACATGAAATGCTTCTTTTCTGTTTTCTAATAACAGGCTACCGTCACTTAGAAGGAGGATCTGCAGTTTTAGGCAAACTTGAAGCTGTTGGAACTTACATGGATTTTTTGCCTTCTTTGAATAGTCTGATCAGCATCACTGAGTATATGGAAATAACTTCAGAATGATCAGCAAAACAAAACTGAGAGATTTCTTTTAGGCAGAAATCTTAGCAGTAAATTCCTCTGTAGGGAAAAAGGCAGCCAGGTTCAAGGGACAATTCGTCCTGTGGAGACCATCAGTTCTGCAGGTCCCTCCTCCTGATCCAAGGCTCACTGAAGTCAACAGGAGTCTTACACTTCCACATATTTTTTTTTTTTATTTTTATTTTTATTTTTATTTTGCATGTCTCACCTCTAACTTGCCCTTCCAGGTGTGCAGCTATTTCTGCCTTTGAAGGAGAACAATAAGTCTGACAATGCCTTGGAAGTTCCCCACAGCTCCAACTGCTGCCTCCTCCTCACCCTCAGAGGTGGGACACCTTCAAGACGTCTCTTTTTCCTTCTCTTTGGAATAGATTGACTTTCACAGGAAATCAGGAGGGTGAAGGGAGGTTTTGCCCTCAGGAGGTAACCCAGATGTCCTGCTGTCTGTCCCTTTCTGATGGACCTTTGCAGCTTTCCTGGTGTTCCACTGGATTGTTTTTTTCTATTTTCATCTGCCTTCTTTCACCCCTGCCTGTTAAGCCCCACATTCCCCACAGCAGGTGAGGTCATTCTCCCAAGATTTGCAGGGATCTTTAAGCCAACACACAGGATGCTGTTGGAGCTCAGTTTTCTAGGACACTGCAGAGCTGATAAGGTCACCTGGCATCAGCCTGGGCTGTGGGTAGCCAAGCATGGAACTGCAGGATTCGGGGACATAACCTGCTCATTTCCCATCTCTTATTATTCCCCCTTTATTCTCCATCTGTTTTGACCCCTCAGAGGAAAAAAACTTTAACTAAACTTCAAACTAAAATGTTTGATTCACTCTTCAGTGTGGTTGTCTGGGGGTTTCTTTTTCAGATCTTGGGTTGGGGGGAAGGAGAAAAAAAAGAAAGAATAATTTCATTTTGAATGGACCCAAAAAACCCATTTTCCAGTTCAGTCAGCAAATCAGATCATCAATTATTCAGAGTGTTTCACATCAGTGTGAGAAAACCAGTGCTGTGCTGGGTCTGGGAGGGATGTGGGAGGCCAGCGAGGTCACTGGGGTGAGAAGATGACACTGGGAGGTGTGAAAGTTCTCCACACTGAAGCCACATGGTCTCACAGAGCTTTTTGGGACTATTTTAACTGCTCCTCCCCTAATCTGTGCCAGGTGAAAGGGCTGAGGGGGTGTGAGGTTCCCAGGGCTGCTGTTTGCAGTGTAACATTGGTTCCCTGCTCAAGGAGAAACTAATCCTGCAGCTGGGATGGACTCTGGGCCAGGTTCAAGTGCCACCTGCCCACTGAGTGGGGTCACACACATGGGGACACTTCATGTGCCTGGGGGAGGGTTGGGTCTCTGACTCTTTGTTCAAGAACAAGTAACTCAGGAAGGGGTCACTGGCAGGTCCTGTAGGGCAGAACACAGTCACAGAACCACTGAGGGTAGAGAAGATCTCCAAGATCACCAAGTCCAACCTGTGACCAACACCCTCGTGCCCACTGAACATACTGGGAAGTGTCACAGTCATTTTTTCAACACTTCCAGGGATGAGACTCCACCACCTCCCAGGGAATCCTGTTCCAGGCCTCGACCAACTCTTTTAGTGCAGACATTTTTCCTGATATCGAACCTGAACCTCTCCTGGAACAGTCTGGGGCTGTTTCCTCTTGTCCTGCCCCTTGTTGCCTGGGAGGAGCAGTGGGCCCATGGTGAGCACTGAGGCTCTGAGGGTGCCCTGCTCTCATCTCTGCTGTGCTTGGAGGCTGCCCCGGCTCCAGCACATCCTTCCCAAGGAGAACTCCTCAGAGCAGTGTCTGGGTAGCCTGTAACCACCAAAGCAAGAGTTGCTAGTGAAATCCCTTCCTGCACACCCTTTTCTTCATGCCATGTGGCTGCTGAGGGGGTTTTGTCACCTGAGACTGATTATAAAGAACCATGAGCCGAACACCTCCTGCCCTTCTGGCATGTCATAGAAATATGGAATGGTTTGGGCTGGAAGGAACCTTAAAGCTCAGCTCATTCCAGCCCCTGCCATGGGCAGGGACACCTTCCACCAGCTCAGGTTGCTCCAAGCCCCGTCCAACCTGGCCTTGGACACTTCCAGGGATCCAGGGGCAGCCACAGCTTCTCTGGGCAACCTGTTCCCTGGAGCTCTTGGAGCTGGGAAGCACCCAAGTTATCAACCATTTCTGGGTGTCAGGAATCAACAGATTCCTCTCCTTGGAGCTGACTCGAACTCCCCATTTCATTCTGTGCAGGCATATCTTAGACACCATTTCCACCATCAGCATTTCATCCTGACAAGCCTGAAAACCTAAAATGGCTCCCTCAACCCTGACACCATGATTCCAGACTCCTGGAGGTGCTGCCAAGAGGCCAGGAAGTTGCCCATGAGGCCACTTGCACTGAAGTTGGGTTTGTCTGTAATTCCAACCACTGCCCAGAGAGAGCCAGGGAAGGGCAGTCTCTGCCACACTTTCTCTGTGGATGATTTTTGAGACTTTCCTGGTTCTCAGTGACCTTGAAGATGGGAAATGTTTTGGATGTCACTGTAGTGACCATTTCTGTCTCCTGAGCCCCTGTGAGACCCCTGCCCCAAAATACCTCACATGGGACTGGTACAGGGCTGGTAAGATCCAGAACTCATGACCCAGGAGGCACCAACACAGAAGGTCTCTGGACTCCTGCTGGGGACTGGGATCACACAAATCCAGGGCTGTTATGGTCCCTACTTCCAAATGTTTGCTCTTTGTTCCTTCTGATTCTGCCATAACACCTAGCAAGGGCTGAAATTCCTTTGGGAAATTGTAGAACAGGAAGAGATTTTGACTCTGTTCAGTACAGGCCCCAGAATTCAGAGACAATCATGGAATCTCCTGAGCTGGAAAGAACCCACAGGGATCATCGAGTCCAACCCTCAGCCCTGCACAGGCCCATCCCCAAGAGTCACCCCCTGTGCCCCAGAGGATCAGCCAAACCCTCCTGGAGCTCTGGCAGCCTTGGGGCTGTGCCCACTGCCCTGGGGAGCCTGGGCAGTGCCCAACCAGCCTCTGGGGGAAGAACCTTTGGCTGAGATCCACCCTGAGCCTGCCCTGACACAGCTCCAGGCCATTCTCTTGTTATGCACAGAGAGCATCAGCCAATCCAGGAGGTCTATGGGCAGATTATTGCTCCCAAATCCCAGGTCATGGATTGGTGCACCCAGAGAGAACGAGGTGAGCAGCTCCCTCTCTGCTGGAGGTTCAGGAGCCTGGTCCTGCACATCAAACCCTGCACTTTGCCAGCCCTAAATGAGAGCAGCCCAAGGCTGTTAATAATATGTTTGTTGGAACAGCTCTGAGTCTCTTGCACACTGAAGTTTCCTTTATTCCTGTGCCAGACAACTGTAAAAAGGAAACAACCGTGACTATTGGAGCTCTGGCCATGAGATGGATGAAGTGTCACACCCCAACAGGGCACAGAGCAGGACCCACTCCCCCTTGCCTTTTGGATACATCCAAATACCAAAATCTCCCCCAATGAATGGAACTGTCTTTTTTTTCAGTCTAGGATAGCTAAATTATTCACAATAATCACATTTCTTTTCCTCCAGAACACTTGAAACCATCTGATAAAACACATGACTCACTCTGGCTTTTGAGCCTGGATCCCCAAAGCACCACTGGCTGGAGTGAGAGGGTTCAATGTTGTGCTCAGAGCTCTGATTAAATTTCCAGATTGCAAAGCTGAGATGCAAATGATAGATGGTGACATGGAAAGGTGGCCTAAAGGCAGATGTTCCTGCATTTCTCCAAACAGTTTTATGTGGAGGGGAAATTGAATTTTTGACCAGCCAAAAATTTCAGAAATTGAAAAAAAGGTATTATTGAAAATTATTTGGATTCCAATTTTTTCCTGAAGGAAAACTTGGCTTCTCCAAGGAAAAAACAGTGTCTTTGAATCTGCTTTCCCTGTAATAGTGAACTCTGGCTTGGATGTCTTGGCCAATCTGACACAGATAATTGTCAAGTTAAAAATGGACATAAAATTTGCCTCCCAACTTCATATTTTCAAGAAAGTGTTCATTTGCTGGAACACAAAAAGACTGAGGAGTTCAATTCCCAGAAACATCTCCAAAGTCATGAAAGTAGAGAGAGTTTTGAGTTGAACACCCTGAAGGATGAGGAACTTCAGTATCTGAACATCTGCACCCGACGAGGCTTTTCTTAAAAAGCAGGGGAGGCCCTGGCACAGGTTGCCCAGAGAAGCTGTGGCTGCTCCACCCCTGGAAGTGTCCAAGGCCAGGTTGGACGGGGCTTGGAGCAACCTGGGATAGTGGAAGGTGTCCCTGCCCATGGCAGGGAGTGGGACTGGGTGAGCTTTAATGTCCCTTCCAACCCACTCTGGGATTCTGTGATTCCAACTACCAGATTTTGCCAAGGTTTTGGAAAAATGTGGATTCACCCTCCTCTTTTCCTCCATCTTTCTTGTTCTCTTGGTAAAGAACATGCAATAAAATAACACCCATCCCAGAGATCACCCACCCTTCCACAATTTGCATTGTCTTAATGGCACTGACAAGGAATGAGCCAGGACTCCCTTCCCTAGAGCTGGAAAAGGGACCATGACAGAGCCAAGATTCCCAGATCTCCTGGGTCTGGGCATTATTGTCCTGCAGCACAAAGTTCACAGCATCTCCTCCTCTGGGAGGGCAGGACCACAGGGTGACCCAGCCTCTCACCCTCCTGTGCAGGAACTGTCCATCCCAGCACAGGGAGCACAACTGTTGTTCTCAGATCTCTTGTCCAGGGCAGTTTTCCTCTGCTATCACCACTAATCCTGTTAATAGAAATTGCATCAATAAACCAGCTCCTTTTGATGTCTTCCTCCCTAATCTTCACGCTGGATTACTGCAGTAGGTCACCTTGTATCCTCCCTTATCCCTGTCAGAGCATCCTCCTTTGAAATCTGTAATTATCTCTGGGAGATAATTGCCAAAATCATTTGCAGTCCTGGAGAGATCTTCAGAACCTACTTGTTTATGAAAGCAAATAATTCAGGTTAATCAAATATTGTGAGGTTTCCACTCTGCCTGTCTTAGGTATTTGTACATTGAAATTTGTGCCTTGGCTGTTACACAACCAGCCTGGAAATGCACCTTCCTTGCAGGAGGGACACAGACAGGGGGGCAACTCTGCCCCTCAGTGCCCACCTCGGTTTTAGGGAAAAGCCCTTCCTTCTGATGGATGTGAAAATCAAAATGTTCAGCACCTGAATTCGCCAAGTTGAATAAATACAGACACAGATATGATAATGTGCATGGACAGGAAGAAAAGACTGGTTACCAAACAGTGGGGAGTGAGGAGAAGACCATCATCTTAAACAAGTCCTTCAGTTTTGCCCCTAGTTAGACTTTCCACCATTTATGTTATCCACATTGAACCTACAAGCTCTTCAAAAGCAGTTTTTAACCTTTACTGAGCCACCAAAATCAGCTTCCTTGACTTGCAGCTGCTCCGTGGGGTTGTTTGGTTTGTTCTGCCTTCAACTCTGGTGGGTCAGGGGTTGAAACCCTTTCAAGTGAACCTACTGGGCAGAACTTTCTCCAGAAGTTTTGTTTGGGGTGGATGTATACGTATATATATATATGTGTGTGTATATGTATATGTATATATGTATATGTATATATGTACGTGTATATGTATGTATATATATGTATATGGATGTATCACTAATTCCTCATAGATATGTACATGCAAGCACACAGAAGAGGGATTGACACAGGTTGGGGAAGGAGTGCTAAGCCCTCCCAGTGCCCCCAGCAGTCCCTCCACACTGCCCAGCATTCCCAGTGCCCACAGAAGCCATTCCATGCAGGAGCAGCTCCGTATTCTCTGTTTCCAGCATCCCTCACCACTGACAGACTGAAGGAGTCTGTTGGCACACGGGTCTGTCTGGAGTGACAGGGGAAGCAGCTGGCACAAGGAAAGGCATTCCAGGCAGTCCAGGCTGCTCCCCTGCAGGGAAGAGCCCCCACCATGGCCTGGGAGCAGCTGAGCCTCAGGTGTGCCAGGGGAAGATCCACTCCAGAAAGGGCTGGAAGCTCTGAGAGATCCCTGCACAGCACAGCTAAAGTGGGCAAAGGGATTTAAAGGTGTCTTTGGGCAGTGAATGGTCCCAGTGCTGCCCTGTCAGTGATCCCAGCAGTGCTGCTGGGCCTGCCCTGGCCCTGGACTTTGTGTGGACCATTCTGTCCTTGTCCCTGCTCCCTGTGTGGCCCAAGTGGACCATCCTGCCTGAAAATTCCCAGGATGGTCTTCAGGGAAACCTCTGCCAGAGCCAAGGGGCAGGGACTGAGCTCTGCTCTGTATAAGCAGGGACAGCAGCCAGGGAATGGCTGTAGCTGTGTCAGGGCAGGCTCAGGTTGGATCTCAGCCAAAGGTTCTTCCCCCAGAGGCTGGTTGGGCACTGCCCAGGCTCCCCAGGGCAGTGGGCACAGCCCCAAGGCTGCCAGAGCTCCAGGAGGGTTTGGCTGATCCTCTGGGGCACAGGGGGTGACTCTTGGGGATGAGGCTGTGCAGGGCCAGGAGTTGGATTGGATGATCCTTGTGGGTCCCTTCCAGCTCAGCACATTCTGTGACTCTGTGACTTGCTCCAGCACCCTCTACCCTCTGGGCATGTGACCCAACTTTCAACATCAGGGCAAGTGAAGAAGTTGGACTGAGACCCCACCAGCAAAGGTTTCCTTGCACAGAGAACCCAAATTTCATGACAAAATGGGCTGAACTGAATAAGCCTGATCGCTGTCCACCTCCAGATTCTGAAGCAGACTTGACATTTCTGGCGTTTTATGAGGAAACATTGGCACTCTCTTCACCACCAGATCATCACTGCAGTCTCATCTTTGATCCATCCTGGATCACAGCAGCACTGGGATGCACTTCAAACATTGGCAGGGGCTGCCCAGGGAGGTTTGGAGTCCCCACCCCTGGAGGTGTCCCAGGAAGGCCTGGCCGTGGCACTCAGTGCTCTGGGCTGGGGGACAAGGTGGGGATCAGGCACAGGGGGGATTCATGGGCTGGGAGGGCTTTTCCAGACCAAATGATTCATTGCCTCTATGATTCCATGCCCATCCGCTTGTGTGTCTCATAGGAAACAGAATTCCAGCCTGACTCCTGCAAGCCGGGAGCAGCAGGTGGGAATTGCTCTGCAGGTGCCTGAGAGAATCCACTGATGTTGCCGGAAATCACCTATTTGAGAGCTCTCTCCCAATTTCTGCCTCTCCACACACTCAGTGAATAACCCTAGCTTGTGCCTGTAGTTAAAATATTTATTCTGGACAAACATTCCAACTGTCTGGAGTCCCCAGGTTGGCCAAATGAAAGTCTCAGCTCTTTGAGGCACCTAATAAAAGGTGTAAAGCAAGAACTAGAAGTACTGATTTTTTTCAAGGAAGTGTTAATTTAATTTTAATTAAATAATAAAGTGTAGCAGACTTTTGCAAGGATCTATAAAGTTTGGATTCAAATTACAGACAAAACATTACATATACACCTGTTAATTTTGAGCATTTTTGATGATGATGTTCAGTGATCTCCAAATTCCCCTCTCATAATTTTCCAGAGGTGGGAAATGACAATGTCTTGAAGTAATAACTATTTATGACAAGCAACCTGAGCTAGTGGAAGGTGTTCCTGGTTGGAACAAGATGATCTTTAAGGTCCCTTCCAACCCAAACCACTCTGTGATGATTCTATGACAAACTGGACAAACCCAGATCACACATTTAAGGGTAAATAATCATAAATTCTTCAAATGTCTCTCCAAATTTTAAAAAAAGGTCTGTGATCAGTCTTTTTTAGTTGGTGATGTTGGTTTTTTATTCATTTTGAATGACATTTGTTTAAAAACTTGACTTCCACTTGTGCTGCAAGAGAAATAAATATCGTCAAAGATCGAAAGCAAAATGGAAATGTTGCAAGATCTGTCCCATATTTCTGTTATCACTTAGAGTGAATATTTTTAAATATCTCTTTTCTTCTGTTTTCAGAAAGGAAAAAAACCATCAAAATATCAGCATTTCTCATCTAAACTTCCCTCCCAACTTCACTTTCTGGGCTCATCTTCTCTTACAGTAACCAAACTTAAAGAAAGGAGCTGTGAGAGGGAGTCTGGAGCTGGAACACCAGGAAGGGCAGCAATTCCAGCCTGGAACAGCAACAGGACCCAACAATTTACATAAATGCAGCAGCAGTGGGAGCTCTGCTCTAATTAAGATGCCATAATACAAACTCTGGTTTTATATGGCCCATAAAATCCACCCTGGGAGTGGACTTGGCATCACCCTGGGACCAATCTGCTGCTGTTTGTTTATTTTTTTATTGATTTATCCAAAAAGTCATAGACATCATGTTCTTACACTGCAATACTGGGGCTTTATCATTCAAGGAGGCACTTCTGGTCTAAGGCCCTATTTGCAAGCAATTATATGTTGCTTTAAAAGAGATGTCTCGTGGAATTGATTTTCCGTGTCTCTTGTGAGCAATGAAATATAAGTTTCAATAAAAAGCAGAATGGCCAATTCTGTGACTTCCCAGTTAAAATGTTTTCTCTGCTTTAAGTAATAGCAAGGTGGCATTGCCAGGTACAGGCAGTGTGGCACTGCCTATTGCAGTGAGAGCTCAGGATCTCAACACATAAAATTAATGGGATTGAATCCATTGATTCTTCCCAGGGAAATGCAGCTTTATTTCCTGCTGCTTTTCAATACTTCATTTTCTAGACTCTCTCTGCTCCCTGAGCTTTATTAACAAATAAAAGTTTCCAGTCCTGATGGCTAGAGAGAGGAGACAATATGCACAAATTCAGCAGATTTACACAATAAACCCCAAATGCTTTAAAATTTCATGAGTTTTGGAGAACAACTTTTTGATGTTCCAACGCTGGGATAAACAATGGCAGGAAGATGCAATAATTTCATTTTGCTCCTTTATTTCTCCTGCTCTGCCTTTGTCCCTGCACCAGCCCTACAGCCTGGGCTCCCTAAACTGGAGGGTTTTGGTATAAAGTCCTGTACAAAGTCCAAGAACAAGGGGCTTTTCCTGTCCCACTCAGGACACCTCATTAGTCAACTGAACCTTTGCCCACCCAGGGTTATGTAAGAGAATCCCAAACTGGTTTGGGTTGTGAGGCTCCTTAAAAAACATCCAGTCCCACCCCCTGACATGGGCAGGGACACCTTCCATTAGCCCAGGTTGCTCCAAGCCCCGTCCAACCTGGCCTTGGACACTTCCAGGGATGGGGCAGCCACAGCTTCTCTGGGTAACCTGTGCCAGGGCCTCACCACCCTCACAGGGAAGGATTCTTCCTAGTATCTGATGTCCAGCCAATGCAATTCCCTTTCTATTTGAGCAAACCATTCCATTGGGACCACTCCTCCCAACCACAGGAGGACAGGTTGTAATTACAGGTTTCTCCTGCCCAAAGTGACGTGGATGGAATGTGAGAGAGTGAACATACACTGGACACAACGTGAGCTGGGAAACATCCTTTTCTTCCACAGCCTCTGGGATGTTCACTCTCCTCTTTCTGAGCTCTTTGGGGACAGTGTGTCTGGAGTTGGACTCTTCAGCCTCCTCTCAAAGGCTGAGTCTATGAGCAGACATGGTTTGTACCTGTGGTACAACAGCTCTGTCTAATCCACACACATTACTGTCTATCCAGCTGCTGCCTTTCTTGGCATAGAAACTGCTCCCAGGAAGGTCCCTTTGCCCAGAAAACTCCTGTTCCTGCCACTTCTGTCTCAGGGCCCCGTTGCATCTCCGAGGCACCAGCATCTTGTGCTATAAAGGCACTATATAATGTGAGAATCTGCCTCCTGACACTCAGTGGGACCATCCAGCTTCAGAGTGTCCAATGTGAGACAAACACACCGAGCAGCACATGGTCTGTGGTCTCAGACTGAGTGCTGAGTGCCAGTCCTGGGAGGAAACTCATGTCCCAGTGCTGCTCAGCACAGGAAATGGGGTTTTCTTGACAGAAATCTCTGCTCTATCATCCCTGAACTCTGGGACTCGCTCCTGTCTCCAGGAGGCTCTGGCTTTGTTTCATGGTGCACACTCAGACCTTCCTGGAATCCATCCATGGCTCAGGCACAGCCCTCCCTCAGCAGGGGCTCTCTGGGACTGTTTGCCTTCAGGAGGAGCTCAGGTTCCTTTGATTTCCTTTCTCCCAGTCCCATTTGCTCCCCTGGCTGGGACACACCCTGATATTTCTCCAAAGCTTCAGTAAAAAAGGCCCGGGGTCAGACACTGGGTTTTCCATGCACTCCCCTCCCTGGACAGCCACTGTCCCTTCTGTCCCCTCCCTAGCTGACCCAGGCAGGGCATTTTTGTGCCATTTTTGCCAAGCTGGTGGGTTTGAGTCTCAATTAATGCCCACTTTCAGAGGCCAAGAGGCACAGACCCACCTCATCCTCAAAGGGAACTTTCTTCCAGGCACTCTTTTAGCTCTTAGCTCTTTCTGCATTTTTAGTGAAATCTCTGCAGTTTTACCTGACACTACAGAGTTTATTCCTCCCTTACTTCACATTGAGCCAAAGGATTATTTCAATGCCAATTAACAGTTTTTCCCTTCTTCTCTCTACAGTGCCCTTTACCTTGGAGTTTTCCTGCCCTGTCCCAGTGCT
Organism: Lepidothrix coronata; assembly: GCF_001604755.1. Classification (NCBI taxonomy): domain Eukaryota; kingdom Metazoa; phylum Chordata; class Aves; order Passeriformes; family Pipridae; genus Lepidothrix; species Lepidothrix coronata. Next base: position 590,211 of record NW_016690447.1, on the reverse strand, counting down.
CCCAGCACCACAGATGCTTCTTGCTGCCAGAGGAGAGCAAATTAGAGCTTGTCCTGTCTCATATGTCAGTGATAAGTGTCAGGGGAACCCTTGTTCCCAGGCCATATGTTTGGCTCCCAGACAGAACAACAGCAAAATGCTGCTGAGAGAAGCAACGTTTGACTGAATGTTTGAAATCCCTCCAGTTTTGTGCCTGGGCACCCCAAAATAATCCTTTGTGCTTGGGCTGGGTGTGCTCACAGTCACTTCAGCCTTAAAGAACTGGCAGGTCAAGGAGGGCAGAGGGACTGAAGATCCAGAGAGGAGCAAATTTTGTGGTAAACACAATGTGGGGCTGCAGGGGCATGACTTGGGGTCTGGCTGACCAAGGTGAGGAGGCTCTTCGTAGGATAGAAACAGAATCCTTGAGGTTGGAAAAGCCCTCCCAGCCCATGGATCCCCCCTGTGCCCAATGCCCACCTTGTCCCCCAGCCCAGAGCACTGAGTGCCACAGCCAGGCCTTCCTGGGACACCTCCAGGGGTGGGGACTCCAAACCTCCCTGGGATGTGTCCTCCTAAGGGTCCAGTTGGGCAGAAATCCATGGAGCGGGTGGCAGGTGCTGGAGCTGCAGCAGTCCAGAGCAGGGCCATCCTGTGCCTCCAACTGCTGTGCCATGACAAGGCCCTTTGGCTTCTTTCTGCCCTTTGGGAAGCAGATGTTCCCTGCAGGACACAGGTTCACCTGCATGTGGGGGGTCTGGAGGGCAGCAAAAATAAATGGCACCTCTGGCTTTCCCACACACGGGTGACAGAGGGACACCCAGCAGTCAACAGGGAGCAAGACACAACCCTCAGGGAATGGCAGCAACCTCCAGGTCTGGAACATTCCCAGGTGAACAGCACCTGTCCTGTCCTGAGGCAGGTTAGTGCCACTTCCCACAGAACAGCTGCTTCCAACCAGGGAGTGGAGCCTGGTGGAGCTGGATGGTCCAGGCCAGACCTGGAGACTCTGCCAGTGTGGAAAGGAAGTTTGGATTCCTGAACCCAAATGATTCCCCTAAACCTCTTTATTTCTGGATATTGTGCTGCAAAACTTCTCGCAGTTTATGAGAGCACATGAAACAAAGATTCCCAAAGCCTCTGCCTGTGTTTAGGACTAAGAACATGGGATCCACACAGCAGAAATGACACAGATCTAAGTTCAGCACAGGGTTGGGATCAGGACTCTCCAGGGCTGCTGACACAGGGACTGGAGGCAGAGTGAGCAGCAGCAGAGGAGCTCTGAGCACAGAGCTGGTCCATGAGCAGAGCTCTGTGTTTGCAGGTGCACAGTGCAAAAACAAGGTGTTTTCACTCTGAGCCTTCAGTGATAATGTGGGCCTTGGAATGGCTCAGAAAGCAGAAGAGTAAGGTGGATCTCATCCTTCTGTGTCATGTTACACCCCTCAATGAAGTGAGATCCATGACAAGGCTTGTCATTAAGGCACTGAGAGGATCAGAGGGATGGAGCAGCTCTGCTGGGAGGAAAGGCTGAGAGAATTGGGATTGTTCAGCCTGGAGAAGCTTTGGGGTCACCTAACTGTGGCCTTGCAGTGCCTGAAGGGAGTTGAGAGAAAAGATGGAGAGAGACTTTGGACAAGGGCTTGGAGTGACAGGACAAGGGGAATGGCTTCAAACTGCCAGAGGGCAGGGTTGGATAGGATATTGGGAAGAAATTGTTCCCTGTGAGGGTGGGGAGGCCCTGGCACAGGTTGCCCAGAGAAGCTGTGGCTGCCCCATCCCTGGGAGTGTCCAAGGCCAGGTTGGACGGGGCTTGGAGCAACCTGGGCTGGTGGAAGGTGTCCCTCCCTGTGGTAGGGGGTGGGACTGGGTGAACTTTAGGGTTCCTTCCAACCCAAACCAGTCTCGATGGATTAACAGCTGTAATTTTCTCTCTCTGCAAACTCAGACACTGAAATCTGTTTTCCAGAAAATTTCCAGAAAAATCATTCAAAGACTCCAATGAGACCACAGTGCTCTCAACCCACACACAACCCCCTTCTCCCGAGTCATGTCCTCTGACTGAAACCCTTCCTGTTCCACACTGTGCCTTCCCAAGACAAAACTTTGACTCACTCTGCATTAAAAAGAGCTGGAAGGCCGTGAAACCCTTGGTGATGCCCCTGTCACTGTGATCCCTCAGTAGCACTCAGATCCACATCCCATGGGATTGACAGGGTGGCTTCCCAAGTTCAACAGACCCTGGGCCAACCTCTCACTGAACTGATGAAGCAAATACTTCTCCAAAACACACTCTAAAACTGACTGCCTTCCTAATGCTGAATTGTGAAGCTCAGGCCACTGTTTATGGCTGGGATTCCTGCTCTGCACAACCCCATTTGTTGTTTTCTAATGAAATGCCTGATCCAGTTAAACGAACATGAATGGAAACACAAGTGCTGGAGACAAGAAAGCAGGAGGGATATATAATTAATGTGATCATTGCAAAAAAGCTGTGTGATATCATTCCATCAATTATCAACCTCTAATAATTCTGTCAGCAAGTAAATGAAAGCATTTTATCAATTAGTGCCAATGGTTTCCCCACAAAGAGCAGTGAGTGCTGCTGAAACCCAAATCACAACTGCAGCAATGGGAAGAGAGAAGGAGGGAAGCACAGAATGAGTCTGGAGATGGGACCCCCTTTTGCTGTGACAGTCACTGAGAGGTTCCATCCAAGGGCTGCATTGGGAAGAGCTCCCTGCCAGCAGGTCAGGGAAGGGATCCTGCCCTTCTGCCCAGCCCTGGGAGGCACATCTGAGCTGGGCCCAGCTCGGGCTCCTCAGCACAGCAGGGACAGGGAGCTCCTGGAAGGTGACTCTCCTACAGAGATGCCCAAGGGATGGAGCAGCTCTGGGAGCAGCAAAGGCTGAGGGAGCTGGGGCTGTTCAGCCTCCAGAGCAGAGCCTGAGAGGGGCCCTCCCCAGGGTGTATCAGGGGCTGCAGGGAGGGGGCAGAGGATGGCCCAGGCTCTGCTCGGGGGGCCCAGCAATGGCACAGCAGGAACGGGCAGGAACTGATGCCCAGGAAGCTCCACCTGGACAGGAGGAAGAACTTCTTTGCTGGGCAGCGACCCAGCCCTGAACAGGCTGTCCAGGGAGGAGGTGGAGTCTCCTCACTGGGGATATTCCAGACCCCTCTGGCCACAATCCTGTGCCACGTGCTCTGGGATGGCCCTGCTGAGCAGGGAGTGGGACCAGTGACCCACTGTGGGCCCCCCCAGCCTGACCCATTTGGGATTCTGGGATTCTGTGAAGGTAGTGAAAAGTTTTGCAGCACAATAACCAGAAATAAAGAAGTTTAGGGGAACAATCCAGTTATTTGGGTTTAGGAGTCCAAACTTCCTTCCCACACTGGCAGAGTTTCCAAGGCTGGCCTGGACCATCCAGCTCCATCAGGCTCCACTCCCCGGTTGGAAGCTCCTGTTCTGTGGGAAGTGGCACTAACCGGCCTCAGGTTATGTCTGGGATTCCAGGGGCCTCTTTGAAATCAGCCACATAAAGAGCATTTCAGGTGTGTGAAAAGCTGCAGTTTGTAGTGACAGTGAGAGAAAGATTCTTCTCTCTCAGTGATGAGGGCACAGATATCTGACCTTCCCATTTAGGTTTCTCCTGAGGAGGTGGAAACAAAAACATCCCTAGAGAGGCTTATCTGCCCTAGAAGTGATGCTTTTTTTGCACTCTGAGTTTCCTGCCAGTGTCTTGATACAATACCAGAACAGCTAAGTCTCCTTTTGAGCCCATCATGGAGAAATTCGCCCCCACAGGGAAAAGCCTTCAGGACTTTTTGCTCCAACTGCTCCTCAGGATCACAGAGCAGGGGCAGCTTGGCCAGAGTGGGCTCTGCACTCCACGGGGGAAGAGGAATGTGCAGGGACAGAGACACTGACTGGGAGCAGCATTTGGGAATCCATAATTTCACATCCAATGGAGTTTCCCAGCTGCAGCTGCTCTTCTCCAGCACAGCCTGAAGTCCAGGAGTGCTGTTTGAAGCTGCTGCTGCCCCTGCAGGGGCTGTAAACCCTCCATGGAGATGTTTGTGAGCACTCAGCAAGAATCTGCCTCTTCACAGGGATTTTCTTTCCTCCTCTCTTGATGGGAGGCTGGTATTTGACTACATTAGCTCCTGACTTAAAGTTCAGGCCATCTGGCATCCCAGTGTGCAAACAATCTTGTAAATTAAAGGGGAAAATATGCTCCTGATTCCCTTATGGCTGCAGACACACAAGCTATTAAATAGTTGGAGATGTGCAGAGTGCACTTGGAGAGAAACAAAGCTGGTTCCCAACATCCCCCCAGCAGGTGAGGCAGCACTTCAGGAACAAAGGTAACCTGAAATTCCACTGAACTTCATCCTTTCTGGTATGTTCTCTTTCACTGACTCATTCATGGAGTGCTGACTCTCCTCAAGCTGGACACAGGGCTGGTGGCTCAGTCAGGCTTTTGTAGACCCGGCCTCAGGGTGTTAAGCCAGACTTTTGATAGAATCTCCAGCAGGTTCACTCTTCACTTCAGCCCAGGAGCTAATTTTGCTCTGTGCTGAACCCACAAAACTTTTTCCAATTCATTTTCTTCAACTAATCTGGAAAACTTTCTTCCTAAACACTTTCAAAGCACCGCCCTCTTCACTCCTTTCTTCGAAAGCCTCCCTGGTATATTTGGTTCCACGCTGCATTTTTCACAAGGCTCCTATTTTATTTAAGACCATTAGTAGTCTCCAAAGTTATATAAGGATGAAAAATCCTCCCATGTTTTAATGAACCTCAGAATGAGCTTTAGAACAATTTGATTAGAAAGCTCTCAAAACGTCAAGCGCTCCCTGGGGACTGAGCCATAATGAAGGTAATAATTAGCAAGATCAAATTTTAAAATTACCTATTCCATAAATATATGTTTTACCTCTGGCACCTGGAGGCAGAGCCAAGTAGGTAAAGGTCTGGAGAAGTGGAACAAGGCTAAGAACATGCAAAGACATGAAAGTACAGAGGTCGTGCCCCCCACAGGAAAAAAAGTGGTAAAAGAGAAGAGAAGAGCTCAGTGCCTGTAATGAAACCAAGGATGGGACTGGGAGTGGAGCATCCAACTCTGACCACTGCCAGGGATTCAAACAGAGGCTGTGACTTGGTATCTCCATGACAGACTTGGTGAACATGAGGTTCAACAGCTGCTGCTGCACCTGGGTTGGGGCAAACCCCAGGATCAGTCCAGGCTGGGGATGAGCAGATGGAGCAGCCCTGGGAGAAGGACCTGGGGGGGCTGGTGGGGGACAGGCTGGACATGGCCCAGCCCAGAACCCCCCGTGCCCTGGGCTGATCCCACAGCGTGGGCAGAGGGCAGGGGGGGATTCTGCCCCTCAGGTGAAACCCCCCTGCAGAGCTGCTCCAGCCCTGGGGAACAGCACAGGGAGGACATGGAGCTGCTGGAGAGAGTCCAGAGGAGGCACCAAGAGGATCAGAGGGATGGAGCAGCTCTGCTGGGAGGAAAGGATGGGAGAGCTGGGATTGTTCAGTCTGGAGGAGAGAAGTTTTTGGGTGACATGACTGTGGCTTTCCAGGGCCTGAAGAAGCCAACAGGAAAGATGGAGAGAGACTATTTCCAAGGGCCTGGAGAGACAGGACAAGAGGAATAGCTTCAAATGCCAGAGGGCAGGGTTAGATGGGATATTGGGAAAAAAATTTTGGCTGGGAGGGGGTTGAGGCCCTGGCACAGGTTGCCAGAGAAGCTGTGGCTGTCCCATCCCTGGAAGTGTCCAAGGCCAGGTTGGACGGGGCTTGGAGCAACCTGGGCTAGTGGAAGGTGTCCCTCCCTGTGGTAGGGGGTGGGACGAGATGAGCTTTGAGGTCCATCCCAACCTAAACCATGATTCTTAATGACTTCAGAGGAGTAGGGGGTTACTCTGCTTTCTTCCTTTGCTCTGGCTCACCAGGATGAGCAGACACAGCACTTCCAGCAGTGCAATATCACATGGGGTTGTGCCTTCCCACGAGCAGCTTCTCACTGAACACCACTGCCATTGCTGTGCTTGGTCTCACCAGGGGATCACTGAGACGACACAAGTATTTCTGGTGAGATTCCCCTGGAATTCAGCGTTTCCTGCCCACACAGGCTGTTCTGCTGCTGCAAAGCACATGGTGAGGCCCTCACAGCAAGGCTCCTCTGAGAGCAAACCCTGGACAGTGTCTGTCTCTGTCCCTTGCACAGTTCCTGGAGCCATCCTGGATCCCTGCAGCTCCACCTGGCAGTCCAGTGTCCTTTGTCACCTGGTTGGAACCAGTGACAGACCACAGGGATAAAAAGCTCAGCAGAACAATTGGTAAGGAGGGGCTGGGCTGTGCAGGCAGAGATCCCTTCCTTAGCTCCTGGAGGGCCTCAGATCCCCTGTCCTGCCATCCCTGCTCTGTGCTCAGAGTGCTGATGCAGGACATCCCTCTAAAGATTTGCTCTAACAGGAGCTTTGCTCCCAGCTCCTCTCCTCTCCCTCAGCCAGGGTGACAGGTATCAAGAGCTGGGATGTGCTCTGGCACCATCATGAACAGGTGGCCTTGAGCTGGGGCAGCTCTGCAGGACAAGCTCCAGTGTGACCCCCTGGACCACCCAAGAAACCTCCAGTACATGCTTTGCACTCCAGTGAATGTTGCCCTGTTTGCCTCATGGATGGTCTCAGAGCTCTGTGCTGAGCCTGGCCTTGCTCACCTGTTTGAGCCTGGCCTTGTTCACCTCTTCAAGCCTGGCTTTGTTCACCTGTTTGAGCCTGGCCTTGTTTACCTGTTTCACCTCCTGTTCACGTGCCCAGCCTCCAGACAAGGTGAACATCCCTGTCCTGTCCTGCTCAGGATGACCCCAACACTGGATGGCAGGAGGACCCCAACAGTGGACTTTGGGAGGCCCCTGACACTGCCCAGCTCAAGGACTCTGGGCCCTTGTAGGCAGCTGGGATTCAGGCTAAGCCCAGACTTTCTCCACTGGTGAGGCCTCCAATAGAAAAACATCCATCCCACGCAGCAGAAGGAAAGCAACTTGAGAAGAGTCCATGGAAGCACTGGTTGCTCAGCTGGAGCAGAGGGAGGAACAGGCTGCACCTGGGAATTCCACTTGCTGTCCATGACTCTCACTCTTCCTTTAAGCATTGATATGTCTCTTTGTACCGAGCTGTTGAATCTCACTGGCAGCAGGTACCAGGATTCCAACAAAGGGCTGCAGTTTTCCCTTTGTTTCTCACTGAGACCTCTGGTGCTTCAGGAGTTCAGACTCCCAGCCCTCATGGGATGGAGCAGTGGCTCTGGCACTGCCTGAGCAGCACAGAGCCGTGGAAGGGCTCCATCCCTTGGGCCCGAGGCTGGGGGCAGTTTGGGGCACCACAATATAAGAAAGATCTAAAGCTGTGAGAAAGTGTCCAAAGGAGAGACATGAGGATGGTGAAGGATCTGGAGGAGCCATAGGAGGAGTCACTTGGATTGTTCAGCTGGAAAAAAGGGTACTGAGGGCAAAGCTCAGAGCAGGCTGCAGCTCCTCCCAAGGGGCAGCTCCGACCTCTGCTCTGAACAAGCAGGGACAGCACCCATGGAATGGCTGGAGCTGTGTCAGGGCAGGCTCAGGTTGGATCTCAGCCAAAGGTTCTTCCCCCAGAGGCTGTTTGGGCACTGCCCAGGCTCCCCAGGGCAGTGGGCACAGCCCCAAGGCTGCCAGAGCTCCAGGAGGGTTTGGCTGATCCTCTGGGGCACAGGGGGTGACTCTTGGGGATGGGCCTATGCAGGGCCAGGGGCTGGACTGGATGATCCCTGTGGGTCCCTTCCAGCTCAGGACATTCTGTGATCTCTGATCTCCATTGCTGGTGTGCAGGATCACCCACCATCCCTCAGGAATTCCACATGGATTGCTGCCCTGGCTGCACACAAACACCTTCCTGAGAAGCAGCAGCCAGAGCTGACCCTGCTGCAGGTCACTGGGGAGATAAAGCTCTCCAGACTGTGTGTCTGTCTCAGTTTCCTGATGCTCTGATAGACATTAATCGATCACTGCAGCTCTCACTCACTCTGTAATTTAACCACGTGCAGTGTTTGGTGCTCCTGCTGTTCTCTCCTGCCTAAATGATCTTCTGCATCCAGGGCACCTGTAGCTTAATGCACTGCCTGAGGTTTGGGCCATCAATTATTAATATTTTTACCCAGTTTTTCCAAGGTTTGCTGCCTTGCTGGCAGGCTGATGGTGCTGGAACCCCTTTTGATGGCTCACATCTGGAATGACCAGCCTGTGTTTCCAACTCTTTAGCAACTCCTGGGAACTCCAGGCTGGGGTTATGTCCTGTGGTCAGCAAACCCAGCAGTTTGTGGGTGTTGGGAGTCCCCAGCAGGTTGTCCAGGGATCACTGTCAGCCTGGCTCCAAGAGCAGCTCTGTCCTCAACGGGAGCTGTTCCCAGACCTTCTCCTCTGTGGAGCTCCAACGCATGTGGCAATTCCCAGTTGGATGTGTCTTTTATGCAACCCCTGAAGTCAGGTGAGCTGATCATTCTGGAAGGGTCCTGAGCACAGTTTTCAAGGGAAGGGGTTGCCTTTGCAGGCAAATACAAAATTGTCACCCCTTAGTCTCATTCCTACTTTTCTACATTTCTCTGTCTGTCTTATCCCTCTTTCTTGGCACATCCCACCCTTGCTGCTGCCAGGAGCCAGTGGGGCACCTCTCTGGCCCTGTGTGCCCTGGTATTGAGCACAATGGACAGAAATCTGCCCATTAATAATTTCCTCTGTCACACAGAAAGTCAGGATGAATGGTCTTTAGAGAGACAGAAATTGTTCCCTCCCTGTGAGCAACTGACCTTTGAGGGTCTGCAAAACCACCTGGAGAGGAGAGCAGGGATAGGGCAAAGGGCAGCCAGGGAGAGACACAGGGCTCAGACTGCACAGCTGAGCCCCAGAGACTGGCAAAAAAGGGAATTTCCTGGGAATTAAAGTGAACTTTGGGCAGCCTTGGAACTAACTGAAAATATAGGTGTGGTTATTGCCATTCCAGCACATCACAAATGACCTTCTCAGAGCCTTTCCAGCTCTTGGCATCTGCCTCTTGGTGAAGTGACTGACTCCAACAAAGAAAGAACAACTCTGGGGCCAAAGGGAATTTCTTCTTGGTAGCACAGACCTGTCTCAGCACCAAATTCTCAGTTTCTTTCCCCATTCTCTCCCCTGGCACCTGCACACCCATCACACAGATTTGTGAGAAGATGTAACAGAGAACAGTTCAGCTCCACTGCTCCCTCCCTTGGACAACCTCGTGGAGACAAAAACAGGGCATCCTTTCAAAAATAGGCTGATCTGGGTTTGACATAAAAAGGCCCCCCAACTCCATCTCGGGCTGTGCATAAAATTATCCTGCCTTTTCTCACTCCCCCTCATCAGGAAAAGTCTCACCCCAGGCTATTTTGAAGCCCAAACGTGTTTCTTTCCATTCATATTTTCCAGGGTACTACAGAAACATTTGCACTTCTGAAATCTCATGTCTGTGATGTGTGAACTGCTTTACATGAAAGGGAAGCCTGGATTCCTGAGGATCACTTCCATTCGTCCTGGTTTGAGGTGAAGGAGGAGGGAGGATTCCCCAAACAGAGGGAAGAGCTCAGAGATAAGTGTGCAGGAATGTGGCAGTCATGGAATCATTAAGGTTGGAAAAGACCTCCAAGACCATCCAATCCAGGTTAGCATCAAGGCTTCTGAGGACTCACATCTTAAACAGGGAAATACAAGGAGAAACATGGAAAAACATCCTGCTCTTGAGCCACCATAAGAACAACCTGGGAGAGCACTGAGGGCTGAGGGGGAGCCAGAAATAAAACTGAGGAAGGAAATTCGGGAAAGAAGCTTTGAAAAGGAGACAAAAATGAGAGGGAGGAAGGAGCTGCCATGCAGAAAAGCTGAGAGATGCCAAGATCAAAAATCCCAGTAACCAGAGTTTTATGTGTGCCCCTGGAGAGCTTGGACAGCTCTCACCAGCTCAGTGTGTTGTTCCTCACCAGATCTGTGTTTGGAGTCTGTCCTGCAGGACAGGGATGTCTTTGTGCTGGCCATGGTCAGTGCCCAGCCCAGTCCCACACAGGACCCCCCAGTCCTACAGTCACTGCAATAATTCCCTCCCTCACACACCTTTCCTCTTCCAATTGAGCACATTTGGAGGGGACCCACAAGGGATTTTATTTGATCCGTGCTGTTTAATTCCAGTTTCACAGTAGTTTTTCTTTTTCCAAGGCCCCAACAATCCGAGGAGGAACACAACCCCACATGGGAGTTTGTCTGACCTGTGCTGTTGCGTTCCAGCCATCCCAGATTCATAGTGGTTTTTCTTTTTCCAAGGCCACAACAATGTAAGGAGGAACACAAGGCCTTTGTTGGCAGGGGCTGGAATTGCATCCTCTGCTCTCCAGCTCTCAGATGCTTCCAGAGGACATTTCCACATATCCTGCAAGAACCCAGGTGTGTGCTGGGCCCTGGAACCAACTCCTTTCCTCAAACAGCTCCATTCTCTGCCTAATCCACTAAATCCTTTTCTAAGTGATACAAAAGAAATGCTCTAAAATACAGGACTATTTATGTTACAGTACCCACTGTCTAGAATGAGCAGAACTGCAAAGAGATTGCACAGGGTCTGTATTCATCTTTAACCTTTCCCACCTGTTAAATTTCCTTTCATTCATGTATCTCAATTACTTTTATGTAAATATATACTTTTCTTGCCTTCTTTTCAGGCTTATTTGTTTTTTTGTTTAAAAGCAAAAGCCAGCAATTAAAGAATGATAAAGCCACTAAGTAGATCCCATGATGGTTTCCCTTTACAAAGGGAAGTGGGATCACTTTGTGATTCAGGGAACTTCAGCCACAATAAGTCAGAGTGTGAATTAAATGCTTTGTAACTACTTGTATTAAATTTCCTAAATCCCTTGTTAAGTCCCCAACAGTTCAGCCTGAGGAAAGGGAGGAGTGTGAGGATTGTACAAGAGAAGAGAAAGCAAGTACAGCCCAGGGCTGTGTGTTGGGAGAGTCCCTGGGGTGCCAGAGCAGCCAGGGTGAAGGCAGGGAGTTCCAATGAGAAATGAAGAATTTGGGGACCTTCCTGATTCCCAGTAGCTGCCCTCAAGGGATGGAGTGATTTAAAAACTGGTTTGACTTGGGAAGGGAAAACCCAGAGAAGGGAATCCTGGAGAAAAGCAGTCCCTCTGCTCAGAAGATGGAAGAGAGTGAGGCTGCTGCCAAAACCTGTGGGCACGGCCAGAGATCAGCACTGGGGGGGATCCTGTGTCCATCCCAGCACTTGGCAACAGTGCAAACTGGAGGGACAAGGAGCTGGGATCCCTCCTCCCCTCCCCTGGGGCACATCAAGTCTGAAGTCTGATGGTGCAGTTTGGTACAAGCTCCAAAATCTGTTCCTGAGCTTTCTCCTCCTGAAAGGGCTCCAGGAGCTGCTGCCTTGGCTGTGACTTCCCCTGGGTGCCACAGCCAGAGCCTGCAGTGGGTTTGCTGGGCAAGTTCAGCTGGGGCTGGGTCTTCTCCATTGGGGGCTGAAAACTGCCTGAGTCAGCCCAGCTCTCCTCTCCCAACTTTGGTGACCTGCAGATGAACAAGAAAACCCTGCCCATGACACTGCATTCGAAGAGGAACCACTTCCCAGCATGATACAAAAGTCCCCTTTTAGATTTGAGGACTCAGAACTGGGCAAGTAAATGCAGACACTTCCTTGCCTTTCCCTCTCTCTGTCCCCAGAGTTTTGGGCAGCTGTGCCCCTGCGGGTGAACCTGGGGTGTCTTTCAGGGCTGTGCTGAGAGAGCTCACTGGCCATGTCACCCGGGGCTCTGTGCCCTTGTACCCCCAGTGCCATGTGCACACTGACAGCTGGCTCTGACTCTGTGCCCTGTGCCCTTCATCTTTTCCCCACCCACATCCTCAGCACCTCTTGTGCTCATTGAATCCCTGGAAGACCCCAACAGTGACCAGAGATGCCCAACCCTCTCCTCTGCTTTCTTTGCTCAGCCCACTGAGGGAGGAAGATTCCCATCCAAAAATGACTTTATGTTAAGGCACATACGCAGCGTTTCCTCCTCCCTGTGGCACAAACATTTTCCTCTGTCTGAGCTTTTGGGAAATTTGACAATGTATCTTTTATGAATGAAGAGCTTAGTGGGATCTGTTGGGATGCTGCTCTGCCCAGGAATCTGCTGAGGTACCCCCATAGCAGGAACAGAGGAAGGAGAAATGAGATTTTCCTTAAACTGGCCACAAATGTGGTGTTTGCAAATGGGCAAAGCCTGGGTGAACAATTAGCAGTTGGCACTGTAATTGTTCACCTGAGTTCTTCCAGCAGTGTGATTACTGATGCAATGGAAAGGCTCCCGAGCATGAGACAGAGGAACCAACAGAAGCTTTACCTGTTCCTCAAACCTTGGAACACTCCTCAGTGTCCAGGCTGCTCATTAGCCCAGGATGAGCCTGAAGAGCCCTGTGCTGGCCACCCTTGGGATGCACTGGGGACAGGGAGTGGTGGTGACTCTGAAATTTCAGGAGTCTCTCAGGAAGTATCCTGTGGTGTGAGGTGTCAAACCCCACCTGTCCAACACCTGCAATCTTCCTTCCAGCCTCTCCACAGCTGGGACTGAGCCAGAACTCTCCCTTCCTTTCATCTGGAATTATCACCTTAGCCAAGGCTGCCACTTTCTTTCAGCAGCAGGGCCAGGTCCTGGGGGTTACAGCTTCCCTTATCCCTCACCCACATCCATGGCAGAAGGGTTATCAGTGTGGGCAGGGCAGAACTAGTCAGACCTTGTTTAAAGCCCCTGTTCATCACTGATGGCCACCCAGAGCCTTCTCTGGGCACATCCCGTGAGCTTCCATCCTCAGGATGGTCCTGGCACTCATTCCCTGCAGGCATCAGAAAGGGTTTGGTGGATGTGACCCCTCTCAGTGCTGATGAGACCCCAGGGCAGCAGGACCAGTCCTGGGTGGGGGATTGTCCTACTCTGCTCTGCCCTGGGGCGGTCTCACCTCAACATTGGGGGGCAGGTTTGGGGGGACACAATGGAAGGAAGGGATTGAACCATTAGAGAGTGTCCAAAGGAGGCAACGAGGATGGGGAAGGGCCTTAATTTGAAAGACACTGAGGGCACTTGGTGTGTTCAGCTGGAGAAGAGGAGACTGAGGGGAGACCTCACTGCAGTTCCACCTTCCTGGGCAGGGGCAGAGGAGGGGCAGGGACTGAGCTCTGCTCTGGGGGGACCAGGGACAGCAGCCAGGGAATGGC